>NC_069506.1:334655313-334852213 GCF_027579735.1 Bombina bombina | reverse complement strand
TTACAATTCCGTCTTAATCTTTTAAACTGTCCATAGGGGATATTTCTCTTCCAAGGTAGATAGTGGTTGCTAGAAAATTCTAAGTAGCTATTACAGTCTACGTTTTTAAAATTATTTTTTGATTCAATCTTACCATCTTTGGATAATGTTAAATGCAGATCCAAAAAGACTACAGATTCAATTTCTATAGAACTAAGGAAGGTGAGTCCCATACTATTAGTGTTAAGATGTTGTATGAAGGATTCTGCTAGGGAGACCTCGCCATTCCATAGAATGATCAGGTCATCGATGTACCGCCCATAGAACACCAGGTTTGCCCCATAGTTTGAGTCATAGATGTATTCTCGTTCAAATTTGCTCATATATAAATTAGCAAAACTAGGGGCAAACCTGGTGCCCATGGTGGTACCCCGTGTCTGTAAATAATATTCATCTTGAAAAAGAAAATAATTGTGCTCCAAGATAAATGAGATTAATTGGGCGGTACATTGATGACCTGATCATTCTATGGAATGGCGAGGTCTCCCTAGCAGAATCCTTCATACAACATCTTAACACTAATAGTATGGGACTCACCTTCCTTAGTTCTATAGAAATTGAATCTGTAGTCTTTTTGGATCTGCATTTAACATTATCCAAAGATGGTAAGATTGAATAAAAAAATAATTTTAAAAACGTAGACTGTAATAGCTACTTAGAATTTTCTAGCAACCACTATCTACCTTGGAAGAGAAATATCCCCTATGGACAGTTTAAAAGATTAAGACGGAATTGTAATAATATTCATGATTTTAATATGCAAAGCCAAACACTTATTGAAAGATTTATAGAAAAAGGATATCCAAGAGAGCTAATAGAGAGAAGCTATACAAGAGCTAAAACTGATAATAGGGACAATTATTTTCAAAAGAAACCAACTAATGATAAAAACAAGGAAAATCTAAATTCAAATAAAAGTAATTCTAGCATGTTCATAACACAATATAATACCAATCACAAATTAATTAATACTATAATCAAAAAACATTGGGGCATATTGCTGAGAGATCCAATACTCAGTAGGAATTTAGAAGAGAAACCTAAATGTGTATATAGACGGGCACCCACACTTAAGAACTTATTAGCCCCTAGTAAGGTAGTAACTAATGTTAAAAATACCAATAGTAACAACTTGGCACTTAGGAAGATCCAAGGATCCCTGACAAATATCAGAAAGAAAGTAAATAGCAATAAGAAGAAAGGGATTTTCAAATGTAAATACAAGAGTTGCAGAATGTGTAAATCTATCGAAATAGGAACTACTAACTTTACATCTTATACCACAGGAATTAGTTTTTCTATACAGGATCACTTGACATGTGCATCCTCTTATGTGGTATATCTTTTGTCATGCAAATTATGTAAAATTCAGTACGTAGGGCGCACCTGCCGAATAGTTAGAACCAGATGGAATGAACACTATAGAAATATGAAAAACAAAATAAAAAAACCATAGTGTCCCTAAACATTGCCATTCTGTACATCAGGGTAATTTGAAATTTTTTCTATTATACCTATAGAATATATTCCACCTTCTAGTCTATACAATAGGTATAATAGACTGCGCCAACGTGAGACTTTCTGGATTTACCAATTGGGAACATTATATCCCAATGGTTTAAATATGAATATGGATTTGGTAGCTTTTGACACACACTAAACATTTCACAAGTTATTGAAAGAGAGCACTTTTTTATTAAGTTTAGCACAATTTAGAGTATATAAACCGTTCTATTTATTCAGGGACACACTTGTCCTTCAAATACTTACACATTATGTGTAGAATTAAACACATAAAAAATCATTGTCACAGAGCACTTTATATATGAATTTAATTTTTATTATTATTTAAGTCCACTGTTAGCACTACTATGGCACTATTATGGTTTCATATATTAATAATAGAATAGAATTTAATAATTGTAAAAGTGAATTATTCACATGAATTAATAAAAAATAACATATGCAAAGAGATGCATTCAGATTCCACTTTCACACATAAAATTAGATCACAATACAAAAGTGAAACAATATATTCATTAATTTAATGATATTTTTTATTTTTGTTCTGTCATGTATGTGTCCATCTTAATAGAAACCATATTCGATACATATAGAAAGAGTAACATAATTAATAAAGGAATAAAGTGATTAATCTGTGATATACAGTCCGAACACAATTTTTTGCCAGGTATTAAGTATAACCGATAATTAGGTTTATCGCTAAAATAGAGGTCACCACTGGTCTTTAAAATCTAACATCCATTTGATTTTAGGTAACCATAGAACACCATGACTACAGCGGGTTAGGTTGCTAACTTTGACTTTGTCGAATTGAGAGACTACACGTCACATCTGAATTGTCCTTAGCAACCAGATACGTCACCCCTGGTTACCCCAATAGGAGATCACCAATAGTATACACCCACTGAGACGCAACCTTAGTAAAACCATTAGGTAACAACTCACGAAAGCTAGATATACTAGTAAGTAACTAAAGTTTGTTAGAGCACAACAATGCACAATAATAATAGTTTTATATACACACATTTTTATCTGAGAATAATTAAATCATTAGAAAGAAACTTTCGAAAGAATAAAAAATAAATTTCGATAGTGTGGCTATTCTCTGAATTGAGAAAGGAAAGAGATAGTGTAAGGATTAATGTGCACAATTTTTTAAAAATGAGATTTGAGTAACTGAAAAGGTACGATATCGATAGGGGTATTCAAATGAATGTCAATGTTATTACCAATGTTGTTTGTCAGCTTTACAATTGCGATGACAGTTTTAGACTTGTTTTTGCTCATATTGCATATATTGGTTGTGGACAAATGTTCACAAGGAATGTTGCCAGTGGCGACAAGATTTGATATTGTTTATAAGAATAATGTTGTTATAGGTTATATATTGATATATGCTGTATTGACATGAATGTGTTTGCAAACACCTGCTAGTCATGTGACTAATTAAGAGAGATTAGGGCGTGTATGCTAAACAGTTTTTTATTGGTTAGTATAGAGTATATTAAGTAGCAAATGTTGTATAGTTTTATTCAGCCTGATGAAACAGTACATGATACTGAGAAACGCGTTGCTGTGTTTTTAATGTGTTGTAATAAACACTTTTAATATATAAAATTTGCTACTTTGTTTCTCTTTGGATACTCTTAATTGAAGTAATTTTTTACTACTGCTGGAGGAAGAACGGTGCCTTCCTGACTACATAGCCTGTTTGGTGAATACCATTTTCTGGCTTCTGGGAGTCTTTGCCTAAGAGGAGAGTTTACCGGACAACTCTGAGGTTCCGGTTTGCCTAGCCAGCACTACATCTTGGTTTTATACACGTGAGTGCATCTGAACTACAATTTATATTCTGATACATTATACGGAATTATGCTATGTGGCGCCTTCTCTATTTCCTTATAGATTAACTCGTTGTGGATGGCCTTATACATCGAGGAGAGCTGCCTTATACCTTTATAACTTTGAAGGAAAATTTTGGACTTTATTTTTTGTCTATCTGGACGTTCTGATTCACAGTTTGTATGTTATAAGCTATTTTCACATACTTGTGTGTTTATGCCTAAGTGATATTACTCCCAAGAAATATAGGCCTAGATTTGGAGTTCGGCGGTAGCCGTCAAAACCAGCGTTAGAGGCTCCTAACGCTGGTTTTGGCCGCCCGCTGGTATTTGGAGTCAGTGATTAAAGGGTCTAACGCTCACTTTTCAGCCGCGACTTTTCCATACCGCAGATCCCCTTACGTCAATTGCGTATCCTATCTTTTCAATGGGATCTTTCTAACGCTGGTATTTAGAGTCGTTTCTGAAGTGAGCGTTAGAGCTCTAACGACAAAACTCCAGCCGCCTGAAAATAGCAGGAGTTAAGAGCTTTCTGGCTAACGCCGGTTCATAAAGCTCTTAACTACTGTACCCTAAAGTACACTAACACCCATAAACTACCTATGTACCCCTAAACCGAGCTCCCCCCACATCGCCGCCACTCGATTAAAATTTTTAACCCCTAATCTGCCGACCGCCACCTACGTTATACTTATGTACCCCTAATCTGCTGCCCCTAACCCCGCCGACCCCTGTATTACATTTATTAACCCCTAACCTGCCCCCCACAACGTCGCCGCCAGCTACTTAAAATAATTAACCCCTAATCTTCCGACCGCAAAGCGCCGCCACCTACGTTATCCCTATGTACCCCTAATCTGCTACCCCTAACACCGCCGACCCCTATATTATATTTATTAACCCCTAATCTGCCCCCCTCAACGTCGCCGACACCTGCCTACACTTATTAACCCCTAATCTGCCGAGCGGACCTGAGCGCTACTATAATAAAGTTATTAACCCCTAACCCGCCTCACTAACCCTATCATAAATAGTATTAACCCCCTAATCTGCCCTCCCTAACATCGCCGACACCTACCTTCAATTATTAACCCCTAATCTGACGACCGGAGCTCACCGCTATTCTAATAAATTGATTAACCCCTAAAGCTAAGTCTAACCCTAACACTAACACCCCCCTAACTTAAATATAATTTACATCTAACAAAATAAATTAACTCTTATTAAATAAATGATTCCTATTTAAAGCTAAATACTTACCTGTAAAATAAATCCTAATATAGCTACAATATAAATTATAATTATATTATAGCTATTTTAGGATTAATATTTATTTTACAGGCAACTTGGTATTTATTTTAACTAGGTACAATAGCTATTAAATAGTTAAGAACTATTTAATAGTTACCTAGTTAAAATAATAACAAATTTACCTGTAAAATAAATCCTAACCTAAGATATAATTAAACCTAACACTACCCTATCAATAAAATAATTAAATAAACTACCTACAATTACCTACAATTAACCTAACACTACACTATCAATAAATTAATTAATTAAACACAATTCCTACAAATAAATACAATTAAATAAACTAGCTAAAGTACAAAAAATAAAAAAGAACTAAGTTACAAAAAATAAAAAAATATTTACAAACATAAGAAAAATATTACAACAATTTTAAACTAATTACACCTACTCTAAGCCCCCTAATAAAATAACAAAGCCCCCCAAAATAAAAAATTCCCTACCCTATTCTAAATTAAAAAAGTTACAAGCTGATCGGAACAGCCAATAGAATGCGAGCTCAATCTGATTGGCTGATTGGATCAGCCAATCTGATTGAACTTGATTCTGATTGGCTGATTCCATCAGCCAATCAGAAAATTCCTACCTTAATTCCGATTGGCTGATAGAATCCTATCAGCCAATCGGAATTCGAGGGACGCCATCTTGGATGACGTCCCTTAAAGGAACCGTCATTCGTCGGGAGACAACGGAAGAAGAGGATGGATCCGCGTCGCCTGCTTCAAGATGGACCCGCTCCGCACCGGATGGAAGAAGATCGAAGATGCCGCTTGGAGAAGATGTTTGCCGGTCCGGATGTCCTCTTCTTGCCGGATAGGAGGAAGACTTTGGTGCCTCTTCTGGACCTCTTCAGCACCGGATGATGGATCGCCAACCCCCGCTTGGGTTGGATGAAGATGTTGGAGCCAGGACGGATCGGTGATACCTGGATGGTGAAGACAAGGTAGGAAGATCTTCAGGGGCTTAGTGTTAGGTTTTTTTAAGGGGGGTTTGGGTTAGATTAGGGGTATGTGGGTGGTGGGTTGTAATGTTGGGGGGGGGGGGGGTATTGTATTTATTCTTTTACAGGCAAAAGAGCTGAAATTCTTGGGGCATGCCCCGCAAAGGGCCCTGTTCAGGGCTGGTAAGGTAAAAGAGCTTGTAACTTTTTTAATTTAGAATAGGGTAGGGAATTTTTTATTTTGGGGGGCTTTGTTATTTTATTAGGGGGCTTAGAGTAGGTGTAATTAGTTTAAAATTGTTGTAATATTTTTCTTATGTTTGTAAATATTTTTTTATTTTTTGTAACTTAGTTCTTTTTTATTTTTTGTACTTTAGCTAGTTTATTTAATTGTATTTATTTGTAGGAATTGTGTTTAATTAATTTATTGATAGTGTAGTGTTAGGTTAATTGTAGGTAATTGTAGGTAGTTTATTTAATTATTTTATTGATAGGGTAGTGTTAGGTTTAATTATATCTTAGGTTAGGATTTATTTTACAGGTAAATTTGTTATTATTTTAACTAGGTAACTATTAAATAGTTCTTAACTATTTAATAGCTATTGTACCTAGTTAAAATAAATACCAAGTTGCCTGTAAAATAAATATTAATCCTAAAATAGCTATAATATAATTATAATTTATATTGTAGCTATATTAGGATTTATTTTACAGGTAAGTATTTAGCTTTAAATAGGAATCATTTATTTAATAAGAGTTAATTTATTTCGTTAGATGTAAATTATATTTAAGTTAGGGGGGTGTTAGTGTTAGGGTTAGACTTAGCTTTAGGGGTTAATCAATTTATTAGAATAGCGGTGAGCTCCGCTCGGCAGATTAGGGGTTAATAATTGAAGGTAGGTGTCGGCGATGTTAGGGAGGGCAGATTAGGGGTTAATACTATTTATGATAGGGTTAGTGAGGCGGATTAGGGGTTAATAACTTTATTATAGTAGCGCTCAGGTCCGCTCGGCAGATTAGGGGTTAATAAGTGTAGGCAGGTGTCGGCGACGTTGAGGGGGGCAGATTAGGGGTTAATAAATATAATATAGGGGTCGGCGATGTTAGGGCAGCAGATTAGGGGTACATAGGGATAACGTAGGTTGCGGCGGTTTACGGAGCGGCAGATTAGGGGTTAAAAAAAATATGCAGGGGTCAGCGATAGCGGGGGCGGCAGATTAGGGGTTAATAAGTGTAAGGTTAGGGGTGTTTAGACTCGGGGTACATGTTAGAGTGTTAGGTGCAGACATAGGAAGTGTTTCCCCATAGGAAACAATGGGGCTGCGTTAGGAGCTGAACGCTGCTTTTTTGCAGGTGTTAGGTTTTTTTTCAGCTCAAACAGCCCCATTGTTTTCTATGGGAGAATCGTGCACGAGCACGTTTTTGAGGCTGGCCGCGTCCGTAAGCAACTCTGGTATCGAGAGTTGCATTTGCGGTAAAAATGCTCTACGCTCCTTTTTTGGAGCCTAACGCAGCATTTGTTTGAACTCTCGATACCAGAGTTAAATTTATGGTGCGGCCAGAAAAAAGCCCGCGGAGCGTTAACAGCCCATCTACCGCCAAACTCCAAATCTAGGCCATATTTATTAAGAACTTTGAAATCATCTATAATCTTGTTATTATTATCACATCTAGATAGCGCCCCTATTTTATATATCACTGTATAATCCTTTTTTAGGGTATACATATATATATATATATATATATATATATATATATATATACACGTTATTATGAGTGTAACTGTACTTTTCAGTGTATTTTTTATTTGTTTTGTGAAACAGTTAACCAGAGTTCTGAGGTAGCTCTATAAAGACACTTGTGAACTTCAGTTGCGCTCAAGCAATCATGTTTACTTTCAACTTGTAATACGGCGCTACATCCGATGCACGCAAACAGCCGCAATAAACTTGCTTGTGCGTAACCGTTAGAGCGCCACTCATAATCTTGCCCTAAATACATTAAATACGCATAGTATTGAGGTCATTCCCTGTTCCCTCTAGTCATGGGTGAAACTTATGTTTCACTACAATAAAGCGCTGATGGCTGTCACATGACACTGGGGCTGACTAATTGAAGTACATTTTGAAATTTGTCCAAATATATCTACTGCTGATTTAGAATTTATATTAAGTGCATTGTCTTTTTAATTGTGCACTTGTTGATTATGCAATTCTGCAAAAATAAACTTTCATGATATAAATAGGGCAGTTCATTTTAATCAACTTTCCATTTACTTTTACCATCAAATGTGCTTTGTTCCTTTGTTATTCTTTGTTGAAAGCTAAACCTAGGAAAGCTCATATGCGAATTTCTTAGCCCTTGAAGGCTGCCTCTTATCTGAATGCATTTTGACAGTTTTTTGCAACTAGAGGGTTTTTGTTCATGTGTGCCATATAGATAACATTGTGCTCACGCACAAGGAGTTACCTAGGAGTCAGCACTGCAAATCTGTCAAATGAATTGAAATAATGGGTCAGTTTGCACTCCAGAGGCGTAGATACAAGGTAATTACAGAGGTCAAAAGTGTATTACTGTGTTGGTTATGCAAAACTGGGGAATGGGTAATAAAGGGTTTATCTAACTTTAAAGAATGAAAATGGTGTGTACTGTCCCTTTAACTTGTAACTCACAGCTGCGACCAGGGGGCAGACACACATTTTATGAATTCCTCAATTTCCAGTTTTAATGCTGCAGCAAGTTTTTTTTTTTTTCTGAGAAATATTTTCAAACTGGGATCACTGAACATTGGCCATTGAATGTATGACCATGTTCTTTAAAAATCTGATTATTTTGTTCTTCCCTTTTAATGTTGCAATAATGTGTGCATGCGCTTCATAAGGTCATGGCAGGGTGTGTATGTCATTGTATTGTTATCTATAATTACACACAGGGAAGTATCCTTGTATGATGCATGTTACAGATCTTTAGATAGTAGCAGTACTTGTCATATTCTTGGCAAAGACCTAATATCCAAACATATTAAATGTAGTTTATTATATATTTTAGGAATAAATAATATAACAAAATCTCTTCACTTACAGAGACAGTAAGGGTGCGATCCGATATACGGCGCAGGTTTCGGCGCAAGCGTGGAAACCTGCGCCGCCCGTAGTTTCATCTCGTACATTGAGCTATCTCATAGACGGCGCCGGCAGTTGCTAAAGTGCTGTAAGTCTGACAAACTAGCAATGTCCAGAAATCTGCGTAAGTACAAATTTCTGGAGTCGCCAGTGACTTAAGGCACTTTAGAAACTGCCGCCGCATAATAAAAATAACTAAACTACTAAATCTCCAGTTACTGTCTAACACGCCTCCCAAACATAGCCCGACACGTATACCCCTCTATCCGCAACCCCCCTCTCACTCCTAACAATAAATATATTAACCCCTAAACCGCCAGTCCCGGACCCCGCCGCCAGCTACATTAACTATATTACCCCCTAATATGATCCCCTACACCACCGCCACCTATTTTAGCTATATTAACCCCTAATGTGAGCCCCCTACCCCACCGCCACCTACATTATATGTACTACCCCCTAATCTGACCCCCTTACACCGCAGCCACCTATATTAAAATTATTAACCCCTAATCTTATCCCCCTACACCGCCGCCTCCTATATGATATATCTAACCCCCTAATGTGAGCCCTCTACACCGCCGCCACCTCTATTATATATCTAACCCCCTAATGTGAGCCCTCTACACCGCCGCCACCTACATTATATATCTAACCCCCTAATGTGAGCCTTCTACACCGCCGCCACCTATATTATATATCTAACCCCCTAATGTGAGCCCTCTACACCGCCGCCACCTCTATTATATATCTAACCCCCTAATGTGATCCCCCTACACCGCCGCCACCTCTATTATATATCTAACCCCCTAATGTGAGCCCTCTACACCGCCGCCTCCTACATTATATATCTAACCCCCTAATGTGATCCCCCTACACCGCCGCCACCTATATTATATATCTAACCCCCTAATGTGATCCCCCTACACCGCCGCCACCTACATTATATATCTAACCCCCTAATGTGAGCCCTCTACACCGCCGCCACCTCTATTATATATCTAACCCCCTAATGTGATCCCCCTACACCGCCGCCACCTCTATTATATATCTAACCCCCTAATGTGAGCCCTCTACACCGCCGCCTCCTACATTATATATCTAACCCCCTAATGTGATCCCCCTACACCGCCGCCACCTATATTATATATCTAACCCCCTAATGTGAGCCCTCTACACCGCTGCCTCCTACATTATATATCTAACCCCCTAATGTGAGCCCTCTGCACCGCCGCCACCTCTATTATATATCTAACCCCCTAATGTGAGCCCCCTACACCGCCGCCACCTCTATTATATATCTAACCCCCTAATGTGAGCCCTCTACACTGCCGCCACCTCTATTATATATCTAACCCCCTAATGTGATCCCCCTACACCACCGCCACCTCTATTATATATCTAACCCCCTAATGTGATCCCCCTACCCCGCCGCCACCTACATTATATGTACTACCCCCTAATCTGACCCCCTTACACCGCAGCCACCTTTATTAAAATTATTAACCCCTAATCTAATCCCCCTACGCCGCCGCCACCTATATTATATATCTAACCCCCTAATGTGAGCCCTCTACACCGCCGCCACCTATATATCTAACCCCCTAATGTGAGCCCTCTACACCGCCGCCACCTATATTATATATCTAACCCCCTAATGTAATCCCCCTACACCGCCGCCACCTACATTATATATCTAACCCCCTAATGTGAGCCCTCTACACCGCCACCACCTATATTATATATCTAATCCCCCTACACCGCCGCCACCTCTATTAAAATTATTAACCCCTAATCTTATCCCCCTACACCGCCGCCTCCTATATGATATATCTAACCCCCTAATGTGAGCCCTCTACTCCGCCGCCTCCTACATTATATATCTAACCCCCTAATGTGAGTCCTCTACACCGCCGCCACCTACATTATATATCTAACCCCCTAATGTGAGCCCTCTACACCGCCGCCACCTCTATTATATATCTAACCCCCTAATGTGAGCCCTCTACTCCGCCACCTCCTACATTATATATCTAACCCCCTAATGTGAGCCCTCTACACCGCCGCCACCTACATTATATATCTAACCCCCTAATGTGAGCCCTCTACACCGCCGCCACCTATATTATATATCTAACCCCCTAATGTGAGCCCTCTACACCGCCGCCACCTCTATTATATATCTAACCCCCTAATGTGATCCCCCTACACCGCCGCCACCTCTATTATATATCTAACGCCCTAATGTGAGCCCTCTACACCGCCGCCACCTATATTATATATCTAACCCCCTAATGTGAGCCCTCTACACCGCCGCCACATCTATTATATATCTAACCCCCTAATGTGATCCCCCTACACCGCCGCCACCTCTATTATATATCTAACCCCCTAATGTGAGCCCTCTACACCGCCGCCTCCTACATTATATATCTAACCCCCTAATGTGATCCCCCTACACCGCCGCCACCTATATTATATATCTAACCCCCTAATGTGATCCCCCTACACCGCCGCCACCTACATTATATATCTAACCCCCTAATGTGAGCCCTCTACACCGCCGCCACCTCTATTATATATCTAACCCCCTAATGTGATCCCCCTACACCGCCGCCACCTCTATTATATATCTAACCCCCTAATGTGAGCCCTCTACACCGCCGCCTCCTACATTATATATCTAACCCCCTAATGTGATCCCCCTACACCGCCGCCACCTATATTATATATCTAACCCCCTAATGTGAGCCCTCTACACCGCCGCCTCCTACATTATATATCTAACCCCCTAATGTGAGCCCTCTGCACCGCCGCCACCTCTATTATATATCTAACCCCCTAATGTGAGCCCCCTACACCGCCGCCACCTCTATTATATATCTAACCCCCTAATGTGAGCCCTCTACACTGCCGCCACCTCTATTATATATCTAACCCCCTAATGTGATCCCCCTACACCGCCGCCACCTCTATTATATATCTAACCCCCTAATGTGATCCCCCTACCCCGCCGCCACCTACATTATATGTACTACCCCCTAATCTGACCCCCTTACACCGCAGCCACCTTTATTAAAATTATTAACCCCTAATCTAATCCCCCTACGCCGCCGCCACCTATATTATATATCTAACCCCCTAATGTGAGCCCTCTACACCGCCACCTATATTATATATCTAACCTCCTAATGTAATCCCCCTACACCGCCGCCACCTACATTATATATCTAACCCCCTAATGTGAGCCCTCTACACCGCCACCACCTATATTATATATCTAATCCCCCTACACCGCCGCCACCTCTATTAAAATTATTAACCCCTAAACTAATCCCCCTACACCGCCGCCACCTCTATTAAAATTATTAACCCCTAAACTAATCCCCCTACACCGCCGCCACCTATAATAAATGTATTACCCCCTAAAATACTAAAGTGTCCCTACACTGCATTGCCCCAAAGTAATCAGCTCTATTACCTGTAATCTGACCTCCCTACACCGCCGCCACCTATATTAAATATATTAACCCCTAATGTAATTCCCCTGCACTGCCGCCACCTATATTAAATATATTAACCCTTAATCTAATCCCCCTACACCGCCGCCACCTATATTAAATATATTAACCCCTAATCTGACCCCCCTACACCGCCGCCACCTATATTAACTATATTAACCCTATCTAACCCTAACACCCCTAACTTAATTACAGTAGCTCTTATTCTATTGGCTATTCAAATCAGCCAATAGAATTAAAGTAGCTCTCATCTGATTTTCTGATTTGAATTTGAAGGCTCAAATCAGCCAATAGGAATTCAAGGGACGCCATTTTTAATCGCGTACCTTGAATTCCTATTCAGTGTACGGCGGCGATCGTATGAAGAGGATCCTCCACGCTCCATGGCTCCGGTCTTCAGTTCCAGCGTCGCCGATCTTCAGTTCCAGCGTCGCCGATCTTCAGTTCCAGAGAGGACGGTCTTCAGCTCCGCGGTCATCGGTCTTCAACTCCTCCGCTCCGTGCCGGCTGGTTCCTGGAAGAAGAAGAGGTCGCCGCCTGGAAGAAGACTTCTCCGCCTGGAACAGGACCTTCTCCGCCGGTCTTCAGGACAGGTAAGGACCACTTGGGGGTTAGACTTAGGTTTTTTTAAGGGGGATAGGGTGGGTTTTAGAGTAGGGGTGTGTGGGTGGTGGGTTGTAATGGGGGGGTTGTTCTTTTTTTCCACAGGTAAAAGAGCTGATTACTTTGGGGCAATGCCCCACAAAAGGCCCCTTTAAGGGCTGGTAATAGAGCTGATTACTTTTAGTAATTTAGTTTAGGGTAGGGACATTTTTTTATTTTTGGGGGCTTTGTTATTTTATTAGGGGGCTTAGATTAGGTGTAATTAGCTTAAAATTCTTGTAATTTTTTTTTATTTTTTGTAATTTAGTGTTTGTTTTTTTTGTAATTTAGTTTAGTGTATTTAATTATATTTTAGTTTAGATAATTGTAGTTTATTTAATTAATTTATTGATAGTGTAGGTGTATTTGTAACTTAGGTTAGGATTTATTTTACAGGTAAATTGGTAATTATTTTAACTAGGTAGCTATTAAATAGTTATTAACTATTTAATAACTATTGTACCTAGTTAAAATAAATACCAAGTTACCTGTAAAATAAATATAAACCCTAAAATAGCTACAATGTAATTATTAATTATATTGTAGCTATCTTAGGGTTTATTTTATAGGTAAGTATTTAGTTTTAAATAGGAATATTTTAGTTAATAATATTAATATTATTTAGATTTAGTGCAATAATAATTAAGTTAGGGGTGTTAGGGTTAGATAGGGTTAATATAGTTAATATATATAATATAATAACTATATTAACTATATTAACCCTAATATAATTAGGGTTAATATAGTTAATATAGGTGGTGGCGGTGTAGGGGGGTCAGATTAGGGGTTAATATATTTAATATAGGTGGCGGCGGTGTAGGGGGATTAGATTAGGGGTTAATATATTTAATATAGGTGGCGGTGGTGTAGGGGGATTACATTAGGGGTTAATATATTTAATAAAAGTGGCGGCGGTGTAGGGGGGTCAGATTACAGGTAAAAGAGCTGATTACTTTGGGGCAATGCCCTGCAAAAGGCCCTTTTAAGGGCTGGTAATAGAGCTAATTACTTTGGGGCAATGCAGTGTAGGGACACTTTAGTATTTTAGGGGGTAATACATTTATTATAGGTGGCGGCGGTGTAGGGGGATTAGATTAAGGGTTAATAATTTTAATAGAGGTGGCGGCGGTGTAGGGGGATTACATTAGGGGTTAATAATTTTAATAGAGGTGGCGGCGGTGTAGGGGGATTACATTAGCGGTTAATAATTTTAATAGAGGTGGCGGCGGTGTAGGGGGATTACATTAGGGGTTAATAATTTTAATAGATGTGGCGGCGGTGTAGAGGGCTTACATTAGGGGGTTAGATATATAATATAGGTGGCGGCGGTGTAGAGGGCTCACATTAGGGGGTTAGATATATAATATAGGTGGCGGCGGTGTAGGGGGTTAGACATTTAATGTAGGTGGCGGCGGGGTCCGGGAGCGGCGGTTTAGAGGTTAAGCACTTTATTAGGGATTGCGGCGGGGGATTGCAGTTGACAGGTAGATAGACATTGCGCATGCGTTAGGTTTCATTTTGCAGGTAGTTTAGGGAGTTACGGGGCTCCAATACTCAGCGTAAGGCTTACTACGCCTGCATTTTGTGACAAGGTGAAAATGGAGTAAGATTTCTCCATTTTCGCCACGTAAGTCCTTACGCTGTATATTGGATACCAAACTGCGCGGGTTTGGTATACATGTTTATGGGCCAAAAAACTACGGCCGAAGGCAGAAATATACGAGCGTAACTTCTAGGTTACGCTGTATATAGGATACCAAACCCACGCAAAATTTGGCGTCGCCGACTTTTGCGGGCGACGCTGCATATCGGATCAGGCCCTAAATGTCTTCTAATTACAAGATACTTGTATTGTCTTGCTATAGAATAACATATCAACCAAGTCTAAACATTTTAAAACAAATATCTTATTTTAACTGAAAATAACTGCAAAACAATGCATTTTATAGTAACATTGTGATCATGGCTACCCTTGTTGTCTGTAGTCTCAAGCCCAGGCAAATGGTAAATAGAGTTTGGCTATTGAAAAACAATTGCAGCAAACAAGAAGGGAATTTGTTTTAAAAATGTTTAGATTTGGCTGATATGCTGTTCTATAGCAGCACAACAGAAATGTATTTTGTTCTGAAGTTTAATTCTAAATGTTTCTGCCTTACCAACTCTTCCACCTCATATTGTCCTCACTGCCTGTTCCTATGCAGGCTTTCACTATCCTTCTTGAGCAAATTCAAAGTCTTACCTACAAAGTCCTCCATAATACTGCACCCCACTATGGGCAAGATTACAAGTGGAGCGCTAACAGTTACGCGCAAGCGAAAAGGGGTTTATTGCTCGTATTATAAGTTGAAAGTAAACGTGAACATGTTAGCTCAAACGCTATTTAAGTTAGAATAATTACTGCATCCTCAGAGGTCTGGTTAACTGTTTTGCAAAATAAAAAAGTGTCACCAAACACATCAAAAATACATTACAAATTACAGTTACACTCATAATAACAGGAAGATACATAAATATACATGTCAATATATATGCATGAATGTGTGTATATATATATATATATATATATGTCTACATATGTATTCATATGTGTATTAATGTATTTACAGACAAATATACAGATATAAACACATAAGTACATATGTACACACACACTTATACAGTATCTATCTATCTATCTATATATATATATATATATATATATATATATATATATAGTATATAGTATATATAAGTGCCCTTTGCAGTCAAGTAGATGAAAACATGTAAAAGTATATTAATACAATATTCATATTTAGTAAAGTGTTTTGCTGTGTATTTACTGTAAATATTTCACATTTCAATGTTTTGCACATTGCAGAATGTGTTCTTTGAATTTTGAAATAGATATATATATCTATCTGTATATATCTATACCTATATATAATTATATGTATGTTTAGATATATATTCATATTTTCATGTCGGGTTAGCGCAATTGAGAATATGTGATTGGGTTTGGTGTTTTTTTCTACGTTTTTTCTCCATTGACTTCTATGGGAGAATACGTTAACGAGATGGGGATATCCTAAGTTTGTCTTTTTGCGAGTATCGGGTCAGTGCTCATGGGAAAAGAGTTTGCTTTCAACTTGTAATATGAGCGCAACCCAACAGGTGTAAAAAGCTTACTTCTAGCGAAGTTAGCGCGCGAGCGTTAAATACCACACCACTTGTTATCTTGCCCTATGTCACTTATCTCAATGTTCTCCTTCTGAGCTATGTCTCACAATCATTTAATGTAAAAAACACACGAAAAACAGACAATGTGCTTTTAGTTGCTTTGTTGTTGTTAACTTTAACAAATTCTTTGAGGGACATAAACAATGGGGTAAGTTGCAGTTAAGGTTAATTTTGTTTTGGGGAAATCTACTCAAAGTGGTAAAGGTTAAAGTTTGATGAGGAGTCAGGATAGCGTGTTTCGGTATTTTGTGTGCATGGGGGATTAGGGGCAGTGAGTACAGGCTACTTTGTAGTGTGAGGCTCCCGCCAGGTTTATTTGCATTTGGAAGCTTGGATGAATTTTGTTTAGGAATAAAATGCACTTGTGAATCACAGTTAGGTTTAATGGGCTTTAATACTGTTCCCTATGTTATATGGTGATTGATGTAGTTTCTCTGACCGGCAACACGCTCCTATTATGATTTAAGCTGGCTTACCACTGGATAGGATAACAGACGACACCCCCCATGGAGACCTAAGGGTTTCCGGAAGAGAGGACGACAGCGGTGTTTGTATACCGGAGACAGGATCTATGCTTAAACACGGAACATGTGTAGGACAGGCTCCATAAACCGAGGGTAAGGTATAGTATGTACTCAACTAACCCTTGCATTTGAAAGCAGCAAGTGAAACATACGGAGGCTGTATCGGAGAAGCAAGAGCACATCAGAGTTTGCTGGAACTAGCAGGGCTACAGTAAGGTATGTGCCCTGCAGACCTATGTTGTATCAGTATGAATATACATATATTTCAGACATGAGGTTGTCTGTCACCTAGTCCATACGAGCAGTGCATGAAGGAATTTTTCCTAGGGTGAACACTGTCTTTTCTTTGCACTCCGAGTCTCCTATTTGCAAGCCACGACTACTGCATTGGGGTTTTTAGGATTTACTTATCCTATGCACAATTTTAATGAACAGTCAATATATGCTCTAAGGAAGAGCTAGTAATTAGCCTGCACCCTGACATTAACTATATGATGATTGAGGTCATAAACTGTAAATAGTTTGTGGACACTAAAGTATAATGAGTCATGTTACTGAAATGTAGCCCCTATTAAAAATAATCTGATGTCCCTTGATTGTTTTCATAGCACTATTGCATATTAACCTTTATTTGTAGAATGGGTTGTTTCTTTAAATGTAAAACCTGCTACAGGTGTCTGTTTATTTAGGTTATCTGTTCTTCTAAAATTCGATAATAAAGCTCCTAGAACTAAATAAGATACATTACTCAACCGCTCATTAACATTGTATGAAGTGGTATCACTTTCTTCTTCCTACTGATAATGCGCTATATAGAGGGTATTATTGTACCCAGTCTAGCTGTGTAATGTTCAACAGATAACCAAGTAAATTAGCTGAAGTATGGTGTTCAGTATTCAGGTCTGGAAATATGAACCAAATCTGTTCATTTCTTACACAAATACAACTATAAAGAATTAAGAACTTGTCTTGGTGCAGAGCTTCTCAATAATGCACTGGACTTGCATGGGTCATTTGGCACAGGGTTTGAGAAATGTTATATGAACTTCCTGTAGAAGTTGATATAGCTGATGAAACGCTGAATGGCTTTTCTATTGTCAAGAACAGGTCAAAACCAATACTTTCTTAGGATGCATCTGAATAAGGAAGGGAGACATTTAGAAAGAGAAAATTGAAGGATTGAGAAATCCCTTTTTTCAAGCTCCTCTTAAATATATTGATGTACTTTTTCAGCTACAGAGGTAGGATTGACATACATCTCTATGGGATTTCCTTGAAAGAAATCACTTGAGCAGTTATATATACTAATTATGGCCAACTTCCTAACACATGGGGGCCGTAGATAAATACTTTAGAAACCTCAAAGACCATGTATACATTTTAAGCAATTAAACAAACATTAATTATTCCTAAAATGTTCAGATTCACAGGGCCAGATTTAGTTTCAAGTTCCCAGGTATCCTCTGTCTGCTGTTCTCCCCTCCAGCAGTCTCTTTAGTTGTGTTTGCCCCAACATAAACATTTTTAGTTTCAAAGAAAAATGAAGGCACACATTCTTAGTTCTATTTTTTAACTGGGGCCACTAGTTTGCCATTCCTGATGTATACTATGAGAATGTAAAACAATGGCTTCCCTCTTACTAAGTAAATAAATAAGTCATAAAATTCTTAATAGACCGGTGGAATCTTAGAACTTTCTCATACTTTCCAACATTTTCATGGGATTGGGTATGCTGGTATCTTATGAAAGAAGATGCAGTGACAATATAGCAGTAAAGCAGGGGCTGAGCCATATCACTCCATTGTGGCATTGGTGGTCAGCGAGTGGGTGGAGCTGGATGAGGTGTTGGAAGAATCTGGGCCAGTTTGCTCTCTTCAGAATCATGGCTAGGCAGTGCTTGGCTACCAGAACTTTTATGAGGACAGTGGAAGTATATATCCCAAACAGTGACAATGTTGTAACATGTGGCATGGTTGAAGGCTCTGCTATCTTAACGGGAGACTTGATCTCCTGATATCTAAGCACATGATAGATTATATGGAAATTGGAAGTGAAAGAAACTTTGAGTGCACCAGTTGGCTTCAGGACTATGTTTCATAAGCCAGGACAGACAGATAACTGGACAAATAGTAGACAAAGGTATTTAAAAATACAACATCATCCAAATGATCAGGATGTATTGATATTTTAAAATGACAAAACAAAGTTTCTATGATGCGTATGAAAGAGCAATGTTATTTACACATTTTCTTTGAAATAAACTTTACATTAAATACATTCTTGTAGTATTTCTTTGGGACTCCCTAATTCTTTTTCTGGCTGTACCACTGCATCTGCTTTGCAAATACGTAAAGAAAACTGGTTTATTCAGAACAAGAACAAGAAATTCATCATTCATGCTTAAACATACAAGGCAGCCAACAGACATTTTTTAGAACTCAAAGGTCACATGGTCTTTAAGATTGTTTTGGTTGCCCATCACTGTGCTAATGTTTGAAGATCTACCTCACCCTTGAAAGGATATGAAACAATGTTTTTTTAGTAAAAAACAAATGTAAAAGATTCTTGAAAAAGTAGCACTTTGGAATTCTCACTATAGTCACTACTATCGCTACTGGAGCCCACCACCACCTTCATTATACTTATTAACCCCTAATCTGCCGCCCCTACACCGCCGCCACCTACATTATACTTATTAACCCCTAATCTGCCGCCTCCTACACCTCCGCCACCTACATTATATTTATTAACTCCTAATCTGCCCCCCCTACACTGCTGCCACTATATTAAATTTATTAACCCCTAAACCTAAGTCTAACCTTAACACCCCCTAACTTAAATATAATTGAAATACATCTAAATAAATATTCCTATCATTAAATAAATAATTCCTATTTAAAACTAAATACTTACCTATAAAATAAACCCTAAGATAGCTGCAATATAACTAATAGTTATATTGTATCTAGCTTAGGGTTTATTTTTATTTTACAGGCAAGTTTGTATTTTAACTAGATAGAATAGTTATTTTAACTAGATAGAATAGTTATTAAATAGTTATTAACTATTTAATAACTACCTAGTTAAAATAAATACAAAAGTACCTGTAAAATAAAACCTTACCTATGTTACACTAACACCTAACACTACACTATAATTAAATTAATTCCCTACATTAAATACAATTAAATAAAATTATCTAAAGTACAAAAAAACCCCACTAAATTACAGAAAATAATAAACAAATTACAAGATTTTTAAACTAATTACACCTAATCTAATCCCCCTAACAAAATAAAAAAGCCCCCCAAAATAAAAAAAGCCCTACCTTACACTAAATTACAAATAGCCCTTAAAAGGGCCTTTTGCAGGGCATTGCCCCAAAGTAATCAGCTCTTTTACCTATAGAAAAAATTACAAATCCCCCCCAACATTAAAACCCACCACCCACACAACCAACCCTACTCTAAAACCCACCCTATACCCCCTTAAAAAAAACCTAACACTAACCACTTGAAGATCACCTTACCGTGAGAAGTCTTCACCCAACCAGGCCGAAGTCCTCAACGAATCCGGCAGAAGTGGTCCTCCAGACGGGCAGAAGTGGTCCTCCAGACGGCAGAAGTCTTCACCCAGACGACATCTTCTATCTTCATCCATCCAGTGCGGAGCAGCTCCATCTTCAAGACATCCGACGTGGAGCATCCTCTCCTTACGACGTCTTTTTGTTGAATGAAGGTACCTTTAAGTGACGTTATCCAAGATGGCGTCCCTTAGATTCCGATTGGCTGATAGAATTCTATCAGCCAATCGGAATTAAGGTAGAAAAAATCCTATTGGCTGATGCAATCAGCCAATAGGATTGAGCTTGCATTCTATTGGCTGATTGGAACAGTGCGGTTCTATAATTTTGAGAGATATATATATATATATATATATATATATATATATATATATATATATATATATATATATATATATATATATATATATATATATATATATATATATATATATATATATATATATATATATATATATATATATATATATATAGATTAAAAGAGAACTAGGAAAATCAGTGCTAAGTGTACCGCCCCAAGACCTATAATCTAGGTACTAGGATATGAACCGGCTGCCTAATGCCTGAAATATGGACAAATGAAAGGTCCCCACCTAACACTGTCCTATTTCCAGTAAATAAAAAAATGGATAGGAAGATTGGTATCAAGGCGCACTGTTCATGTAGAAGGTATACAAATGTATACCAATATATTTGACAGAGGTTGTGTAGTATAAATAACTATCACATAATATTGCACAGATATTAGGTATAAATGGCCTAAATATCGGTGGACATTACATACAATAAAATGAACCAAAACAAAAATGTGTAAAAATACACCCAAATACTAGCTGAATAAATTATAGACTTTACAATTCTTCAAAAGTCAAAAAATGATCCCAGAATATTACTTATCCCCCCTTGTCTCCACACTTAAAAGATACAAAATAGAATAATAATTCATCAGTTCTTGAAATGATTAGTCCAAATGATGAAATATACATAAACAAGTTAGTCCCCAATTTGTATGGTGTAGGATCTTATTCTTATGAAATCCACACACTAAAGATAAGTGCCTACTTACTAAAAACAACCTCAATCCTATGAGGTAAGTAAATGCGTCCCTTTAAGGCAAAACGTCCCACAGCAAACCTGGAAACCGTTTCTAAGCCCCCTCAATATGGTAGAAGTATTTTCCTCCTTCCCAGGTCTACTTTGTGCACTCCTCTCAGCAGCACGAAGTGTAATATATGTAGAGAAAGGAAACACAAGCGCAAACCAATAGTGCAACACTGTATATAAATTTAAAAGCGTTTTTTATTAACTATGTTAAAAAATGCTCACATTTGCAAACCTCAATCCAATATGAGGTATCAATTAAACGTAGTATTTGTTGATGACAACAGGTGTAATATCCAAGACATATACCATCAACCATACATGCAGGAAACAGTGTAAAAGCGGTTTTAAAATGTATAGTTAAATACAGTCTCTTCAAAGTGATCTCCTTATATATATATATATATATATATATATATATATATATATATATATATACACATATGTATTTATGTGTTTATATGTGTAATATATACATATTAGATGAGGTTGAAAAAAGACAGAAGTCCATTGAGTTCAACCGATACAAAAAGCTCCAGTTAAATTAAAATAATCCCACTAAAAGGTGACCCATTTAATACTAGCAATCATATCCATGAATTTTGTTTATAGACAGAAATGTATCCAAACCATTTTTAAATGTATCTAGGGTATTGGCATTCACTACCTCCTTTGGTAATGAGTTCCACAATTTTATTGCTCTTACAGTGAAAAAACGTTTCTATTGCAGGAGATTAAATCTCCTTTCCTCCAACCTTAAATTGTGACCTCTGGTCACAAACAATTTTCTTGGAATAAACAGAGCTTCTGCTATCTCTGTATATGGGCCTTGAATATATTTATATAAAGTAATCATGTCACCTCTTAAGTAGTGATGTCGCGAACCTAAAATTTCCGCAAAAGTTCGCGAACCGGGCGAACCGCCATTGACTTTAATAGGCAGGCGAATTTTAAAACCCACAGGGACTCTTTCTGGCCACAAAAGTGATGGAAAAGTTGTTTCAAGGGGACTAACACCTGGACTGTGGCATGCTGGAGGGGGATCCATGGCAAAACTCCCATGGAAAATTACATAGTTGATGCAGAGTCTGTTTTTAATCCATAAAGGGCATAAATCACCTAAAATTCCTAAATTGTTTGGAATAACGTGCTTTAAAACATCAGGTATGATGTTGTATCGTTCATGTAGTGTAAGGGTTATGCCCGCTTTACAGTGACAGACCAAACTCCCCGTTTAAGGCACAGCAAACAACCGCAAACAGTCCATTTGCACAACCGCAAACTCCCCATAGATCAATAGATGCAATAGATACATTTGATGATAGATACAATAGATAGATAGATTTGATAGATAAATAGATAGATGGATAATTTCCCAGACAGAGAATTACAAGACGGGCGGTCTGGACCCATGGTAAGGTTCCCAGAGGCAGTTGCGGCGCCCAAGGCTCTGATTAGAACAGAGCACTCTGTGTATCTGCCCTCGGCCGAAATCGGAACATTCTTTAGCTTTCTGCCTGTCGGCCAAATGTCCGTCTGCCAAATGTCCGTCTGCCAAATGTCCGTCTGCCAAATGTCCTTCTGCATTTTGTCAGAGCACCGCGTGCAATCTACTGTGCCACCAGATAGGAGTGGTGTGTTAACTAGTACTATTCTTATCAGTTTAATCCCTGTTACATCCCCTATCAGGGGACGTGTATATGGCATGGATTTTAGGAACCGGGAGATGGAAAAAGATGCTTGGACACCCAGTACAGGTCGTTATCCTTCAGCCTTTTTATACGAGGGTCCCCGACCCTCAACAGGCACAACAGCATGAAAGACCCCATATGCCATGACTTCCTTTTGCACAATCGAGTACAGGTATGGCATCGTTTTTAGGAACCCAGAGATAATTTTTAGGAACCGGGAAATGGAAAAAGATGCTTGGTCGGTCCTCCTACTTCAAATTTGGGGCACTGCGCGTGCAATCTACTGTGCCACCAGATATGAGTGGTGTGTTAAGTAGTACTATTCTTAGCAGTTTAATCCCTGTTATGTGCCTTTTTTTGGTTTTGGTTTTGAAGCCACAGTGCAGCACCAGAGGCCAGAAAAATTAGGCATGTACACATGCCTGAAAAATTAGGTATTGTTGCAGCCACTGCTGTAGCAGCGGCCAGAAAAATTGATGTTTTTTTGACAGTTAGAAAGTGCCCTAAAACATTGCGGCTTGAACCCTAGTTGTTGGCGGATAAGTCACGCAAGTCATCCGGCAATCGAAGATAAAATACAGCAGCGTGTGGACCATTTTTAGCCCAAGGCAGCTCATCTCATCAGGCCTTTTTTACTCAAATGTATCACCCAATGTCAGTCCCTTCGGGATCCATCCCTCATTCATTTTAATAAAGGTGAGATAAACAAGACTTTTTTGACCTAGGCGACTTCTCTTCTCAGTGACAATACCTCCTGCTGCACTGAAGGTCCTTTCTGACAGGACACTTGAAGCAGGGCAGGCCAGAAGTTCGTTTGCAAATTGGGATAGCTCAGGCCACAGGTCAAGCCTGCACACCCAGTAGTCAAGGGGTTCATTGCTCCTCAGAGTGTCGAGATCTGCAGTTAATGCAAGGTAGTCTGCTACCTGTCGGTTGAGTCATTCTCTGAGGCTGGATCCCGAAGGGCTGTGGCGATGCATAGGAGTTAAAAAGGTCCACATGTCCTCCATCACCAACACGTCTGGAAAGCGTCCTGTCCTTGCCGGCGTGGTCGTGGGAGGAGTATTACTTTCATCTCTTCCCCTGTTAGATTCCCGTTGTGCTGTGACATCACCCTTATATGCTGTGTAAAGCATACTTTTTAATTTATTTTTGAACTGCTCCATCCTTTCCGAATTGCGGGAATTCGGTAACATTTCAGTCACTTTATGCTTATACCGGGGGTCTAGTAGCGTGGACACCCAGTACAGGTCGTTCTCCTTCAGCTTTTTTATACGAGTGTCCCTCAACAGGCACAACAGCATGAAAGATCACATTTGCACAAGGTTGGATGCCGAGCTACTCATGTCCCGTTCCTCGTCCTCACTGATCTCACTGAAGGTATCTTCTTCCCCCAGCCACATACAACACCACGGGTACCAGATAGGTGACAACAATGAGTACCCTGGGATGCCTGTTGTGCTTGGTCTTCCTCCTCAAAGCCACATTCCTCCTCTTCCTTACAATCCTCTTCCTGCGTTGCCGCTGGTCCAGCAAGCGATGCTGATAAGGCTGTTTCTGGTGGTGATGGAGACCACAACTCTTCCTCTTCACGCTCATCTACGGCCTGATCCAGCACTCTTCGCAGGGCACGCTCCAGGAAGAAAACAAATGGTATGATGTCGCTGATGGTGCCTTCGGTGCGACTGACTAGGTTTGTCACCCCCTCAAAAGAAGGCAAGAGCCTATAGGCATTGCGCATGAGCGTCCAGTAATGTGGCAAAAAAACTCCCCAGAGGCTGTCCTAGCACCCCGGTCATACAAATACTCGTTAACAGCTTTTTCTTGTTGGAGCAGGCGGTCGAACATTAGGAGTGCTGAATTCCAACATGTCGGGCTGTCGCAAATCAAGCGCCTCACTGGCAGGTTGTTTCGCCGCTGGATATCTGACAAGTGCGCCATGGCCGTGTAGGAAAGCTTGAAATGGCCACACACCTTCCTGGCCTGCTTCAGGACGTCCTGTAAGCCTGGGTACTTATGCACAAAGCGTTGTACAATCAGATTACACACATGTGCCATGCACGGCACATGTGTCAACTTGCCAAATTTCAATGCCGCCACCAAATTACTTCCGTTGTCAGAAACCACTTTGCCGATCTCCAGTTGGTGCGGAGTCAGCCACTGATCCACCTGTGCGTTCAGGGCGGACAGGAGTGCTGCTGCGGTGTGACTCTCTGCTTTCAGGCAAGTCAACCCCAAGACGGCGTGACACTGCCATATCCGGGATGTGGAATAGTACCTGGGGAGCTGGGGGCTGCCGTTGATGTGGAGCAAGACGCAGCAGCAGAAGAGGACTCAGCCGAGGAGGTTATGGAAGAGGATGGAGTAGGAGGAGTAGAGGAGGTGGCAGCAGACCTGCCTGCAAGTCGTGGTGGTGTCACCAACTCCTCTGCAGAGCCAGGCATTCCATGCTTGGCAGCCGTCAGCAGGTTTACCCAATGCGCAGTGTAGGTGATATACCTGCCCTGACCATGCTTTGCAGACCAGCTATCAGTGGTCAGATGGACCCTTGCCCCAACTCTGTGTGCCAGACATGCCATTACTTCCTTTTGCACAATCGAGTACAGGTTGGGGATTGCCTTTTGTGCAAAGAAATTTCGGCCGGGTACCTTCCACTGCGGTGGCCCAATAGCTACAAATTTTTTGAACGCCTCAGACTCCACCAGCTTGTATGGTAAAAGCTGGTGGGCTAACAGTTCAGACAAGCCAGCAGTCAGATGCCGGGCAAGGGGGTGACTTGGTGACATTGGCTTCTTACGCTCAAACATGTCCTTGACAGACACCTGACTGTGGGCAGATGAGCAGGAACTGCTCCGGAAGAGAGACGGATTGGCGGATGGTTGAGAGGGGGCAAGGAGCACAGCAGTGGTTGACGTGGCTGAAGATGCTGGACTAGGAGGAGGATGGCGGCTTTGAGTTTGTGTGCTGCTTGTCCTCATGTGTTCATCCCATAGGCGTTTGTGATGTGAGATCATGTGCCTTCGCAAAGCAGTTGTACCTAGGTGGGTGTTGGACTTCCCACGACTCAGTTTCTTTTGGCACAGGTTGCAAATGGCATTGCTGTTGTCAGAGGCAGACACATAAAAAAAATGCCACACTGCTGAGCTCTGCGATGATGGCATTCTGGTGGTGGCAACAGCATGCATTGATTGGCGTGCTGTCTGGCTGACCCCGGGTGCCGATGCATGCTGTCTGACTGTGGCACTAGCTCCTTGCGACGACCTCCCCCTGCTTCCAACTCGTCTCCTCCTCCTGCTCCTCTCTGTCTCCCCATCTGAACTTTCCACCTGTTCTTCTCTTCTACCGGGCGCCCACTTGACATCCACGGATGCATCGTCATCATCAACCCCTTCACTTGTATCTGACAACTCAACAACGGAAGCAACGGTGGGTACAACATCATCATCACACCGTGCGTCGTCCATGTCTGTAATGCTGCCAGACTGAGACATATCACAGTTATCTACATCCTCTGTCAATGATGGTTGCGCATCACTCATTTCTTCACACTGAGGTGTACATAACTCCTCTGACAGATCAAGTGAGGCGGCTGTGGTGCTAGTGTCAGTGGTGGCGGCAGGCGGGCGAGTGGTAAGTTGAGAGGTGCCCGAAGCTAAGCTAGAGGAGGAGGATGGTGCGTCAAGGTTACGAGCGGAAGAAAAAGTCAACTATTTCATCAGAACTTTTCGTTTTCATGGTACGTGGCCTAACACTGGGCATTATTCTATGGCCAAAGGGAATCACAGCACCACGACCACGACGGCCCCTGCGGGTTGGCCTGCTTCTGCCTGTCATTTTTTTTCAATTAGTGCTACTATGCGTGTAAGCTACTGTGAGTTGGCACAGTATACGCTTTTTTTTTTTTAAATGTACACTGACACTACTATTAAACAAGATAATATAAGTGGTGGCACTTGGCAAGTGGGCACAGTATACGCTGTGAGCCTGACACAAAAAGCAGACTGATGTTTCACAGTCAAAATAGTTTTTTTATTTTTAAAATGTACACTTACTTTACTATAAAACAAGATAATATGAGTGGTGGCACTGGACCAGTGGGCACAGTATACACTGTGAGCCTGACACAAAAAAGCAGACTGATGTTTCAGAGTCAAAATAGTTTTTTTATTTTTAAAATGTACACTTACACTACTATAAAACAAGATAATATGAGTGGTGGCACTGGACCAGTGGGCACAGTATACGCTGTGAGCCTGACACAAAAAAGCAGACTGATGTTTCACAGTCAAAATAGTTTTTTTATTTTTAAATGTACACTTACACTACTATTAATCAAGATAATATGAGTGGTGGCACTGGGCAAGTAGGCACAGTATATGCTGTGAGCCTGACACACAGGCTGGCAGTGGCAGGCTGGCCTGGCAACTGAAATTAGATTACACTAGCAGACTGATGTAAAAGTTTTTTTTTTTTTAATTTACACTAATGTTACACCAGATATGAGTGGTGGCACTGAGCAAGTAGGCACAGTATATGCTGTGAGCCTGACACACAGGCTGGCAGTGGCAGGCTGGCCTGGCAACTGAAATTAGATTACACTAGCAGACTGATGTAAAAGTTTTTTTTTTAATTTACACTACTGTTACACAAGATATGAGTGGTGACACTGAGCAAGTAGGCACAGTATATGCTGTGAGCCTGACACACAGGTTGGCAGTGGCAGGCTGGCCTGGCAACTGAAATTAGATTACACTAGCAGACTGATGTAAAAGTTTTTTTTAAAAAAAATTTACACTACTGTTACACCAGATATGAGTGGTGGCACTGAGCAAGTAGGCACTGTATATGCTGTGAGCCTGACACACAGGCTGGCAGTGGCAGTCTGGCCTGGTAACTGAAATTAGATTACACTAGCAGACTGATGTAAAAGTTTTTTTTTTTTTTAATTTACACTAATGTTACACCAGATATGAGTGGTGGCACTGAGCAAGTAGGCACAGTATATGCTGTGAGCCTGACACACAGGCTGGCAATGGCAGGCTGGCCTGGCAACTGAAATTAGATTACACTAGCAGACTGATGTAAAAGTTTTTTTTTTTTAAATTTACACTAATGTTACACCAGAGATGACTGGTGGTGGCACTGAGCAAGTAGGCACAGTATATGCTGTGAGCCTGACACACAGGCTGGCAGTGGCAGGCAGGCAACTGCTATTAGATTACACTAGCAGACTGATGTAAAAGTTTTTTTTTTTTTAAATTTACACTACTGTTACACCAGATATGAGTGGTGTGGCACTGGGCAAGTGGGTCTGGCACACACGCTGGCAGGCAGGCAACTGCAATTAGATTACACTAGCAGACTGATGTTTCACAGTCAAAAAAGTTTTTTTTTTTAAATTTACACTACTGTTACACCAGATATGACTGGTGGTGGCACTGAGCAAGTAGGCACAGTATATGCTGTGAGCCTGACACACAGGCTGGCAGTGCAACTGAAATTAGATTACACTAGCAGACTGATGTAAAAGTTTTTTTTTTTTTTTAATTTACACTAATGTTACACCAGATATGAGTGGTGGCACTGAGCAAGTAGGCACAGTATATGCTGTGAGCCTGACACACAGGCTGGCAGTGTCAGGCTGGCCTGGCAACTGAAATTAGATTACACTAGCAGACTGATGTAAACGTTTGTTTTTTTTAAATTTACACTAATGTTACACTAGATATGACTGTTGGTGGCACTGAGCAAGTATATGCTGTGAGCCTGACACACAGGCTGGCAGTGGCAGACAGGCAACTGCTATTAGATTACACTAGCAGACTGATGTAAAAGTTTTTTGTTTTTTTTAAATTTACACTACCCTCAACCCCAATTCTCCTGCAAACTACCGCCCCATATCACTACTTCCGCTTGCTTCTAAAGTCCTGGAAAAACTAGTTTTCGATCACCTAACACACCTATCCTCCAACTCATTGCTTGACCCCCTGCAATCTGGCTTCCGTTCCCAACACTCAACTGAGACTGCCCTCACCAAGGTTACTAACGATCTTCTTTCTGCTAAAAAAAATGGCCACTATTCTATACTTATCTTATTTGACCTGTCTGCTGCCTTTGACACTGTTGACCATCCCCTCCTCTTACGGACTCTCAGCTCCCTTGGGCTCTGTGACATTGCCCTCTCCTGGATCCACTCTTATCTCTCTAATAGGTCCTTTTCTGTCTCATTTGCTGGTGACTCATCCTCTCCACTGCCTCTGTCTGTTGGAGTACCTCAAGGTTCTGTTCTAGGCCCTCTACTCTTCTCTATTTATACTTCCTCACTAGGTAAACTTATTAGTAGCTATGGCTTCAACTATCACCTCTATGCTGATGATACTCAGATCTACCTATCCACCCCTGCACTCTCTCCGTCTGTCCTTTCCCACATCAGCGGCTGCTTATCTGGCATTTCTTCATGGATGGCCTCTCACCACCTAAAAATCAACATGTTCAAGACTTCTAATCCCCCCAACTAATTCTACTCCAGTTTCTAACTTTACTATCACTGTCGGTGACACCACTATCTCCCCATCACCCCAAGTCCGCTGCCTTGGAGTTACACTCGACTCCAATCTGTCCTTCATACCCCACATCCAATTGCTCTCTTCATCCTGTCGCAACCACCTACGCAATATCTCCAAAATTCGTCCTTTTCTGAGTGCTGAAACTACTAAACAGCTAATCCATTCCCTAGTAATTTCCTGGCTTGACTACTGTAACAACCTACTAACTGGCCTTCCTCTCTCCCGCCTCTCCCCCCTTCAATCCATCCTAAATGCCTCTGCTAGGCTAATCCACCTCTCTTGATGCTTTGTATCTGCCGCACCCCTCTGTGAGTCCCTTCACTGGCTCCCCATTCACAGCAGAATTAAATTCAAAATTCTCACTGTTACGGTACCAACAGGATACCAAGGGTTAACACCAGATGAACAATGTCCTGAATATGGGATCAGCAACTCACAACCCAGCCAGTTTTCAGGTTTAAAACAGAATGACTTTATTAAGGGCCATATGCCCAGTATATATGCAGGTCTAACCCCAGATGGGGGGTTGAAAGAATGTTGTACATTACATAGAGAGACAACGCCCTTTGACAGGCCACAATAGGATTGCATTACTTAAGCAGATAACAATTTAAACACAAGACACTTGGCTTTTCTTATCACTAGGCGTCTGCTCTCTGGAGGTGATTAAACAATGGGAATGTTTATCACTTAAACGTAATTATAGCCCACAATAGCTGAGGCCAGCAAACCTGTCTTTTAGAAAACAGCTTCTCAAAGCTGCACACGGTCAATTCTTTTAGTTCTGACCGAAGGGTCTGTCACATAGCTCCCCCCTTGTGGAACACTCCGGCAGACCCGGCTTGACCCTTTGGCGGGTCAACTTGGGGATGACCGGACTAGGAGGTGGTAGGCATGTCAGTTTGCCGGGACAATCCATCTGTATTCCCGTTATGAGAGAGAATTCCTGTCCATACAAACAAGGGTTCAACTTCCTCAGTTCCCAGACTAGGGCTAAACAGTCCTTCAAAATCCCATCAGCTTCTTTACGAGTTTTCTGTACCTGCTCTTTATAGGTATCCACAATCCCTTCATACTGACATAGGGTGCCCTTGAGTTGCTGCACCTCACTATGAGCCAGCGTCAGCTTCTCCTCCAGTGTCACTAAGTTTGTCTTTAATGTTTCATGTTCCACTCTCAAGCTGGTTGTAACACACACTAACTTAAAGTTAGAAATTGGTAGAACATGTAGGAAAAAGTAATCATAGCAGACCATAAAAAATAAGGTTGTGTCTCACGTAGGTTATAGTGAAATATATATCTATATATACACACATATAATCTGAGTGAGTGGTGTTTAATATAAGACCTGTAACTGTTTTGTGGAAATTATATGTGAGTTTGATTGTGGTCTCACTAAAACAGTAATTAATATAGAAGAGTTATAGGTCTTCAGGACTGCACAAAAAATAGTAAAACAATATAAGGTAAAAATTATATATTTAGTGAGGTTTGAAAAGGTATCAGCTTTATAGCAAAAATTTAGTAGCAAATACGTTTTTTGGCAAGAGAAAGAAAAAGTAAGCAGCTTGATATGCATATATAAAATCATAGGAATTAATGTCCAGGAAAGACTCACCTCCGGAGGGATTAAATATGTAAATCAGTGGTGGTTCAGTGTTCTGATTTATATTGAAATCTTTGGTAGCAAGCTTAGAGGGGAGAGCTGCTCTCAGAGCTGAAGCGTTGATCCGGACAAACCGGAAGTGCGGCTGGTCCGTGAAACCGGAAGTCCTCGGGTGTCACGCAAACAGCGTGTGATGATTGAAATCCTCAGGTAGGCAGGCAGGGAATGATCCACATTGCGAGCGGCACAGGAGGGAAGCATGAAACTTCAATACCAAGCAAGGTACTGAAGGTTTCATGCTCCTTTATAGCCAGAATCATAGGTATTGCTACGCCTCTTTAAAGAGACAGGCTCCTTTTGTTACAGAATACCCCCTCTAAGGAACCACTCCGTGGTTCAAGGTCGAGGTCTGGTGGGATGTCGACGGTGGAACAGAGACACCAGCCTTGGGGCTGAGAGATTAACTGAAGGCTCCCAGGAATCTTCCTCACTGGGGTAGCTCTTCCAGTGAATCAAATACTGGAGTCTACCAGACACTTTTCGAGAGTCCAGGATGCTTTCAACCTCATACTCTACTTCAGGCACCAGAGGGGGTTCATCCACGGAAGAAGGCTGATGATTCCTAAGTGCCTGATAGGGTTTGAGAAGGGAGACGTGAAAAGTCGGGTGGATTCGGTAATGTGATGGTAAGATAAGGGTCACCGCATTTTCATTGATGACCTTAGATATAGGGAAAGGTCCAATAAACAATTTGTTAAATTTACGACTAGGTACCGTGAGACGTAGGTTTCTTGTGGATAACCATACTAAGTCTCCCGGATTGTAAGTAGGGGACGCTCTATGGCGGAGGTCATAGTAATGTTTATGACGCAATTGGGCTCTCTTGATGTTTTCTGAGAGCAATGTGAAGGACTCCGAAATGGAGTTAGTGAAATCATTAATTATAGGACAATCACTTTCCCTGTCAAGGGGTAAGCGAAATGACGGATGAAATCCATAATTGGCATGGAAAGGAGTATCTTTGATTGAAGTGTGATATGTGTTATTATGTGCAAATTCTGCAATAGGGAGCAATTCACTCCAGTTATCCTGTTGTTGTGTAGAGAAACAACGGATGTATTCTTCCAACCACTGGTTGGTGCGTTCCGTTTGCCCGTTGGTCTGGGGGTGGAAAGCAGATGACAACCTCTGGTCAATCTCAAGGGTTTTACATAGTTGTTTCCAAAGGCGAGAAGTAAATTGGGTCCCCCTGTCAGTTGTGATAGAGGAGGGTACACCATGTAATTTGATTACATTCTCGAGCAACAGTGTCACTGTTTCCATGCTGGTAGGGAGCTTATGGAAAGGGACAAAATGTGACATCTTTGTTAATAAATCAACTATTACCATGATAGTATTGTTCCCACCGGAATTGGGTAGTTCAACAATAAAATCTATGGCAATCTCACTCCAGGGTCTTTTGGGTATTGGAAGAGAAAGGAGGTAACCTGGGGGGTGTCTTCTATCTTTCTTACATGTGGTACATATCTTACAAGTTAGAATGTGTTTCTTTACATCATAGATCATCTTGGGCCACCAGTATAATCGCTTAAGCAATCTATGAGTCTTGTTGACTCCTGGGTGTCCAGAGAATTTGGAATCATGTACCTGTTCAAGTATGTGTAGTCTCAGATTAGGTGGAACATATACCCTACCTTGGTAAGTAAGTAAACCATCATTTTGAGGAGTTAAATTATAGGTATCCTTTGATGTGTCAATTGCTTGTTCCCTCTTTAGTGTTTTAGTGAAATCTACAATGCCACCAATTATGCATTCAGGAGAGACAAGGGTACCTGTGTGAGGCAAGTGAGGGGGTTTTGGAGGTAGCCTTGATAGAATGTCTGCCTTAGTGTTTAAGGATGCTGTCCTATAGGTAATGATGTAGTTAAACCTTGAAAAAAAAAGACTCCATCTAACCTGTCTAGATGTGAGTGTACGGTTTGTTTTAAGATACTGTAGATTTCTGTGATCAGTATATATAATGATAGGCTCAGCGGTTCCCTCTAATAAGTGTCTCCAGTTTACCAGGGCACTTTTCATGGCAAGCAATTCTTTTTCCCCTACGTGGTAGTTTAGTTCAGAAGGTGTGAGAACACGGGAGTAGAAAGCTATTGGGTGTAGTTTATTGGTGGTTTTGGATCTTTGGGAGAGTACAGCCCCTAGTGCGTATTCAGATGCATCTACCTCAAGGGTGTATTGGGTCTGTGGGTCAGGATAAGCAAGTATAGGGGCTGTAATGAATGCGTTCTTTAAAAATTTAAAGGCGTCATTGGCTGAGGGGGTCCACACAAAAGGAGTGTTATCTTTAGTAAGGTTAGGTAAGGGTTTGGCAATGTGGGAAAACCCCTTAATAAACTTTCGATAGAAATTCGAAAACCCTAAGAATTTCTGTACCTGCCTTTTATTACGTGGTATGGGCCAATCGACTATTGCCTTAACCTTTGTATTTTCCATCTGAATTCCCTTTGAAAAAATATGGTACCCCAAAAATGTGATATCTTTACTATGAAAAGTACACTTTTCAGCCTTGACATAAAGTTTGTGTGCTTGTAGGCGTGCTAATACAGTTCTCACATGTTTTATATGTTCTGTCAATGTATTAGAGAAAATTAAAATGTCATCAAGATATATTACTAGGAAGGTGTCCAATAGATCTCTAAATATATCATTGATATAACGCTGAAACGTTGCAGGGGCATTACATAGCCCGAATGGCATTACCGTGTACTCAAAAAGCCCGTACCTAGTACGGAACGCCGTCAGCCACTCATCCCCTGAACGCATACGGATAAGATTGTATGCACCTCTGAGGTCTAGCTTGGTGAAGATGGATGACTCATTCAATCTTTCTATAAGTTCAGGGATGAGTGGCAGAGGATAACGGTCTTTCACAGTACGCTTGTTAAGCTCACGGTAATCCACGATAGGCCTGATGGTTTTGTCTTTGTTAGTGACAAAAAATATGCCTGCACCTGCAGGAGAAGTGGAAGGTCTTATGAACCCTTTTCTAAGGTTTTCGTTTATGTATTCCTTTAACTTAACTAATTCGGTTTGAGATAGAGGGAAGATATGCCCATATGGAATGTCTGACCCTGGTATAAGCTTTATAGGGCAGTCATACTCTCTATGGGGGGGGTAGAGACTCTGCCTCTATTTTATCAAAAACCAATGAAAAATCCTGATACTGGTGGGGGATTAACTCTTTATCTTGGTCAATGTGAAGTATGGCATGGGGTAGTAAACAAGTTGAGGTGCAGTAGGATGAGTTGAATTCTATGTTGTTTTGTTTCCAATGTATCATAGGCTGGTGTTGTCTTAACCAGTGTAAGCCAAGTATGACTGGGAACATTGGAGAGGTAATTACATCGAAAGAGATATACTCTTGATGGGTGTTGTGAATGTTTACGAGTATGGGGATTGTTTGGTGTGTGATGGGACCTGTAGATCAACTATTACCATCAATCAACCGTACAGAAACAGGATTCTTTTTCACAACAAGCGGTATATTTTTATTTTTTACTATAGAAATATCTATATAATTGGCATAAGCGCCAGAGTCCACAACGGCTTCAAGGTTTAGTCGCTGTTTTTCCCACTGTAACGAGATGGGAACTAGTAAGTACGTTGGTTTATGGGTAGACAATGTAAAGTTGTGTAAAGTACAAATTGACTCACCCGACTTCAGTCTTTTCAGAGATGGACAATCCGTGACAGAGTGGTCCTTGGAGGCACAATACATGCAGAGAGCATGTTCCTTGCGATAAGACTTTTCTTCTGGTGTTAGTGGTCCTTTAATAAACCCAATATCCATGGCCTCTGCCCCTTTGGGCTATATGTCACAGGACGTGAGGGATATCTGGCTACTGTGTCATGTGTTTGTTTCTCTAACCTTCTCTCTCTGAATCTCCTATCAATTTTAATAGTCAGGGCCATTAAAGCCTCTAGGAAGTCTGGGAGATCAAGTCTGACTAACTCATCCTTTATAGGGTCTGATAGACCTAATCGAAATTGATTTATTAATGAAATTTGGTTCCACTGAGTATCTCTTTGCCAGATTTTAAACTCAGATATGTAGTCTTCTACATGTCTTTTGTTCTGTTTGAGGCTGCGTAAGGTGTTTTCTGCAGTAAGTTGTTTATGGGGATCCTCATACAGATCAGACATTGCTTTAAAGAATTCATCAACTGATTCAAGTATAGGGTCATTAGATTCATATAAGGAGTCCGCCCATGCACGGGGTTCTCCTTTTAAATAAGATATGATTGTTAATATTTTAACTCTTTCAGTAGGAAATGTTTTAGGTTTTAGAGTAATGAACATCCTGCATGCATTGTAGAACTGTCTAAAGGTCTTTCTATCACCTGAGAAATGTTCAGGGGGACTAATAGGTGGTTCAGGAGGAAGTGAATGTGAGCTAAATCCTTCTTTGATAACACCCTTTAGGGTTAAATTCTCAGAATGGAGTTCTCTGAGACCCTGTGTCAGCTGATCTACTTTATGGGAGAGTTCCATGACATGAGCCTGTAGGTCAGCAGGGTTCAGCATTCTGCTTTTTAATTGGCTTGGTATTCTGTAACACACACTAACTTAAAGTTAGAAATTGGTAGAACATGTAGGAAAAAGTAATCATAGCAGACCATAAAAAATAAGGTTGTGTCTCACGTAGGTTATAGTGAAATATATATCTATATATACACACATATAATCTGAGTGAGTGGTGTTTAATATAAGACCTGTAACTGCTTTGTGGAAATTATATGTGAGTTTGATTGTGGTCTCACTAAAACAGTAATTAATATAGAAGAGTTATAGGTCTTCAGGACTGCACAAAAAATAGTAAAACAATATAAGGTAAAAATTATATATTTAGTGAGGTTTGAAAAGGTATCAGCTTTATAGCAAAAATTTAGTAGCAAATAAGTTTTTTGGCAAGAGAAAGAAAAAGTAAGCAGCTTGATATGCATATATAAAATCATAGGAATTAATGTCCAGGAAAGACTCACCTCCGGAGGGATTAAATATGTAAATCAGTGGTGGTTCAGTGTTCTGATTTATATTGAAATCTTTGGTAGCAAGCTTAGAGGGGAGAGCTGCTCTCAGAGCTGAAGCGTTGATCCGGACAAACCGGAAGTGCGGCTGGTCCGTGAAACCGGAAGTCCTCGGGTGTCACGCAAACAGCGTGTGATGATTGAAATCCTCAGGTAGGCAGGCAGGGAATGATCCACAATGCGAGCGGCACAGGAAGGAAGCATGAAACTTCAATACCAAGCAAGGTACTGAAGGTTTCATGCTCCTTTATAGCCAGAATCAGAGGTATTGCTACGCCTCTTTAAAGAGACAGGCTCCTTTTGTTACACTGGTGTTTTCTGCAGTCTGTTGGTGCAGCTTGTCTAGCAGAGATTCCTGTTCTAAACGTGCTTTTTCCTCTGCACTCCTCTTCTCTCCCGCTAGCACTGTTACATGATTATTTAACGTGGCCATTTCATCCTCTACGTGACTCTTCTCCTTCATCAGCACATTGTAACGGGATTTCCACGTATCAATAGCGATTAGAGATTTACTGAGCTCAGCGTCCTGGGGCTTAGCAGCAGGTGGGTCAGTCTCTGCTGCACGGATCTGGGCACGGGTAGTCACAGGGTTAACATCAGCGGGACCCATGGGAGCATAGGCAGAAACAAGGGGGGCCAAGTCATTTCCAAGGAGAACATCAGCAGGTAAGTCCTTCTTGACCCCCACATTCACAGGTCTAGCGCCCACTCCCCAATCCAAATGTACCCTGGCAACAGGTAGGCGGAACACAGTGCCCACTACTACCCTCACAGCCACAGTGTCTCCAGTGTGCTGTTTCTCAGACACCAAGTTCTTTTGAAGCAAGGTCATGGTAGCACCAGTATCCCATAGACCACTGACCTCCTTCCCATTCACTTTAACCAGTTGCCGGTTATTCCGGTGGGCAGCTTGCACGGGGTCTACTTCATGTAGGCTGCCCCAGCATTCTTGCGCCTCTACGTAGCGGGCCGCAGGCTGAGGATTACGTGGGATTCCGCCGGCGGGTCTTCTCCATGACTGTGCTTGGTTCGCTGCGTTTAGGGGACACTCTGGTCTTTTGTGCCCTAGTTGCTTACATCCAAAGCACCGAATAGGTTGTGAGTAGCCCCGCGAATTGAACCGGGCTCTCTGAGGGTAGTTCGTGGCCAGAGGCTGTGTGGTATAGCGGTGCACCGGGGGTTGGTAACTGGCAGCTGCTGGGGTGACTGGGGGTCTGTACTCCACTCTAGCAGGGGGCTTAGTGGTACCAGTGTCCAGTTTGCGGGCATCCATATACTCATCTGCCAGGCGAGCAGCTTCATGCAGGGTGGAGGGTTTTCGATCTCTCACCCATTCTTGGGCTTCTGGGGACAAGCCGTTAAATAATTGCTCCAACAGCATCAGTTGTCGCAATTCTTCCATGGTGGTAGCTTGGCTGGCCTGTATCCACCCCTGAGATGCTTGATCCAGCTTGTGGGCCCACTCTGCATGGGAATCCCTTTCTGGCTTGCGCAGGCCTCTAAACTTGCGCCGGTATGCCTCTGGGGTAATGGCATATCTTTCCAAGATCACTCTCTTCACTTTAGAGTAATCCTTGCTGTCCTCCCTGGGTACAGCGCGATATGCTTCCGCTGCCCTACCGGCTAGCTTGCCTGCTAGCACCGGCACCCATACGGACTGCTCCAAATCATGTAACTCGCACAGTCTCTCAAAATCCTGTAAATACCCATTGATCTCATCCTTCTCCTTACAAAACATTTTAAAGGCATGGTATGGGATTTGGGGTCTTACTGGGTTGCTGAGTGCTTCTGAAATGGATTCTGCTCGGGAGGATGCATTCCGCGGACTGTGTGCCATCACGTACTCCTGCACATCTGCCATTACCACGGATAGCATGTCCCGTGGTACAGGTTGGGGTAAAAATTCCAGCCTGGTCCTCATTTCCCTCTGGTATAGGGTCTCTTTCATGGCTGCTGGAGGCGTAGCGCTGCGAGCTCTGTCTCCCTCCATCTTAGTCAGTATTGTAGTAATCCCCCTCTTCCTGAGGTTACTGGCTTGTGTAGTTGCTCTTCTGGGGGATAAGGTTCATTCCGTCGCTTGCCACCAATTGTTACGGTACCAACAGGATACCAAGGGTTAACACCAGATGAACAATGTCCTGAATATGGGATCAGCAACTCACAACCCAGCCAGTTTTCAGGTTTAAAACAGAATGACTTTATTAAGGGCCATATGCCAAGTATATATGCAGGTCTAACCCCAGATGGGGGGTTGAAAGAATGTTGTACATTACATAGAGAGACAACGCCCTTTGACAGGCCACAATAGGATTGCATTACTTAAGCAGATAACAATTTAAACACAAGACACTTGGCTTTTCTTATCACTAGGCGTCTGCTCTCTGGAGGTGATTAAACAATGGGAATGTTTATCACTTAAACGTAATTATAGCCCACAATAGCTGAGGCCAGCAAACCTGTCTTTTAGAAAACAGCTTCTCAAAGCTGCACACGGTCAATTCTTTTAGTTCTGACCGAAAGGTCTGTCACACTCACTTTGACCTACAAATCCCTTACCAATGCAGCACCCCCATACCTGTCCTCACTCATCAACAAATATACTCCAGCCCCTCCCCTAAGATCCAACAATGATCTACTCCTTGCCTCTTCTACCATCACCTCCTCTCATGCTAGACTACAGGACTTCTCTTGTGCGGCACCAACCCTCTGGAATGCACTTCCTCGTGCTGTCAGACTTTCCCCCAACCTCTCCTCCTTTAAACACTCCCTAAAGACCTTCTTGTTCAGGGAAGCCTATAACCAAATCAGTAACTAATGAATTCCACTTGCCTAATTGTTGCCCTCATCTAACTTCACACTAACATCATTCCCAGCTTTGCAGTCCCCACCTCCTGTTTCTCACCCTCCTACCCATTTAGATTGTAAGTTCCCACGGGAACAGGGCTCCCAATTCCTCCTGTATTTGTTTGTTAAATTTTGTCTGGTGTCTCATATTGTACTGTCCTTTTATCTTTGTTACCTATGAACAGCGCTGCGGAATCTGTTGGCGCTTTATAAATAAAGAAGAATAATAATAATAATACTGTTACACCAGCCAGATATGAGTGGTGGCACTGAGCAAGTAGGCACAGTATATGCTGTGAGCCTGACACACAGGCTGGCAGTGGCAGGCTGGCCTGGCAACTGAAATTAGATTACACTAGCAGACTGATGTAAAAGTTTTTTTTTTTTTAATTTACACTAATGTTACACCAGATATGACTGGTGGCACTGAGCAAGTAGGCACAGTATATGCTGTGAGCCTGACAGACAGGCTGGCAGTGGCAGGCTGGCCTGGCTACTGAAATTAGATTACACTAGCAGACTGATGTAAAAGTTTTTTTGTTTTTTTTAATTTACACTAATGTTACACCAGATATGAGTGGTGGCACTGAGCAAGTAGGCACAGTATATGCTGTGAGCCTGACACACAGGCTGGCAGTGGCAGGCAGGCAACTGTTATTAGATTAAAAAGAAAAAAAAAAAAAACGACTGACGTAGCCCTAAAAAGGGCTTTTTGGGGTGCTGTCCTTACAGCAGAGATCAGATGAGTCCTTCAGGACTGTAGTGGACACTGAATACACTAGCATAGCTATCGATTTCCCTATTAAATTAGCAGCAGCTACACTGTCCCTCCTCTCACTAACAATGCAGGATCAGAATGAATCTAAAATGGCTGCTGCCCAAGAGCTGGGAGGGTCTGGGAGGGTGTGTCTGCTGCTGATTGGCTGTAATGTGTCTGCAGACTGTGAGATACAGGGTTAAAGCTTACTCAATGATGACGAATAGGGGGCGGATCGAACATCACATATGTTCGCCCGCCGCTGCGATCGCGAACAAGCTATGGCCTAGATTTGGAGTTTGGCGGTAGAAGGGCTGCTAACGCTCCGCAGGCTTTTTTCTGGCCGCACCATAAATTTAACTCTGGTATCGAGAGTTCAAACAAATGCTGCGTTAGGCTCCAAAAAAGGAGCGTAGAGCATTTTTACCGCAAATGCAACTCTCGATACCAGAGTTGCTTACGGACGCGGCCAGCCTCAAAAACGTGCTCGTGCACGATTCTCCCATAGGAAACAATGGGGCTGTTTGAGCTGAAAAAAAACCTAACACCTGCAAAAAAGCTGCGTTCAGCTCCTAACGCAGCCCCATTGTTTCCTATGTGAAAACACTTCCTACGTCTGCACCTAACACCCTAACATGTACCCCGAGTCTAAACACCCCTACCCTTACACGTATTAACCCCTAATCTGCCGCCCCCGCTATCGCTGACCCCTGCATATTTTTTTTAACCCCTAATCTGCCGCTCCGTAAACCGCCGCAACCTACGTTATCCCTATGTACCCCTAATCTGCTGCCCCTAACACCGCCGACCCCTAGATTATATTTATTAACCCCTAATCTGCCCCCCACAACGTCGCCGACACCTGCCTACACTTATTAACCCCTAATCTGCCGAGCGGACCTGAGCGCTACTATAATAAAGTTATTAACCCCTAATCCGCCTCACTAACCCTATCATAAATAGTATTAACCCCTAATCTGCCCTCCCTAACATCGCCGACACCTAACTTCAATTATTAACCCCTAATCTGATGACCGGAGCTCACCGCTACTATAATAAATGGATTAACCCCTAAAGCTAAGTCTAACCCTAACACTAACACCCCCCTAAGTTAAATATAATTTAAATCTAACGAAATAAATTAACTCTTACTAAATAAATTATTCCTATTTAAAGCTAAATACTTACCTGTAAAATACATCCTAATATAGCTACAATATAAATTATAATTATATTATAGCTATTTTAGGATTAATATTTATTTTACAGGCAACTTGGTAATTATTTTAACCAGGTACAATAGCTATTTAATAGTTACCTAGTTAAAATAATAACAAATTTACCTGTAAAATAAATCCTAACCTAAGATATAATTAAACCTAACACTACCCTATCAATAAATTAATTAAATAAACTACCTACAAATACCTACAATTAACCTAACACTACACTATCAATAAATTAATTAAACACAATTCCTACAAATAAATACAATTAAATAAACTAGCTAAAGTACAAAAAATAAAAAAGAACTAAGTTACAAAAAATAAAAAAATATCTACAAACATAAGAAAAATATTACAACAATTTTAAACTAATTACACCTACTCTAAGCCCCCTAATAAAATAACAAAGCCCCCCAAAATAAAAAATTCCATACCCTATTCTAAATTAAAAAAGTTAAAAGCTCTTTTACCTTACCAGCCCTGAACAGGGCCCTTTGCGGGGCATGCCCCAAGAATTTCAACTCTTTTGCCTGTAAAAAAAACCATACAATACCCCCCCCCCAACATTACAACCCACATACCCCTAATCTAACCCAAACCCCCCTTAAATAAACCTAACACTAAGCCCCTGAAGATCTTCCTACCTTGTCTTCACCATCCAGGTTCACCGATCCGTCCTGAAGAGCTCCTCCGATGTCCTGATCCAAGCCCAAGCGGGGGGCTGAAGAGGTCCATGATCCGGTCAAAGTCTTCATCCAAGCGGGGCAGAAGAGGATCTTCCATCCGATTGAAGTCTTCATCCAGGCGGCATCTTCTATGGTCTTCCATCCGGAGCGAAGCGGCAGGATCCTGAAGACCTCCAGCGCGGAACATCCATCCGGCCCGACGACTGAACGACGAATGACTGTTCCTTTAAGGGACGTCATCCAAGATGGCGTCCCTCGAATTCCGATTGGCTGATAGGATTCTATCAGCCAATCGGAATTAAGGTAGGAATTTTCTGATTGGCTGATGGAATCAGCCAATCAGAATCAAGTTCAATCCGATTGGCTGATCCAATCAGCCTATCAGATTGAGCTCGCATTCTATTGGCTGATCGGAACAGCCAATAGAATGCGAGCTCAATCTGATTGGCTGATTGGATCAGCCAATCGGATTGAACTTGATTCTGATTGGCTGATTCCATCAGCCAATCAGAAAATTCCTACCTTAATTCCGATTGGCTGATAGAATCCTATCAGCCAATCGGAATTCGAGGGACGCCATCTTGGATGACGTCCCTTAAAGGAACAGTCATTCGTCGTTCAGTCGTCGGGCCGGATGGATGTTCCGCGCTGGAGGTCTTCAGGATCCTGCCGCTTCACTCCGGATGGAAGACCATAGAAGATGCCGCCTGGATGAAGACTTCAATCGGATGGAAGATCCTCTTCTGCCCCGCTTGGATGAAGACTTTGACCGGATCATGGACCTCTTCAGCCCCCCGCTTGGGCTTGGATCAGGACATCGGAGGAGCTCTTCAGGACGGATCGGTGAACCTGGATGGTGAAGACAAGGTAGGAAGATCTTCAGGGGCTTAGTGTTAGGTTTATTTAAGGGGGGTTTGGGTTAGATTAGGGGTATGTGGGTGGTGGGTTGTAATGTTGGGGGGGGGTATTGTATGTTTTTTTTTACAGGCAAAAGAGCTGAAATTCTTGGGGCATGCCCCGCAAAGGGCCCTGTTCAGGGCTGGTAAGGTAAAAGAGCTTTTAACTTTTTAAATTTAGAATAGGGTAGGGAATTTTTTATTTTGGGGGGCTTTGTTATTTTATTAGGGGGCTTAGAGTAGGTGTAATTAGTTTAAAATTGTTGTAATATTTTTCTTATGTTTGTAGATATTTTTTTATTTTTTGTAACTTAGTTCTTTTTTATTTTTTGTACTTTAGCTAGTTTATTTAATTGTATTTATTTGTAGGAATTGTGTTTAATTAATTTATTGATAGTGTAGTGTTAGGTTAATTGTAGGTAATTGTAGGTAGTTTATTTAATTAATTTATTGATAGGGTAGTGTTAGGTTTAATTATATCTTAGGTTAGGATTTATTTTACAGGTAAATTTGTTATTATTTTAACTAGGTAACTATTAAATAGCTATTGTACCTGGTTAAAATAATTACCAAGTTGCCTGTAAAATAAATATTAATCCTAAAATAGCTATAATATAATTATAATTTATATTGTAGCTATATTAGGATGTATTTTACAGGTAAGTATTTAGCTTTAAATAGGAATAATTTATTTAATAAGAGTTAATTTATTTCGTTAGATTTAAATTATATTTAACTTAGGGGGGTGTTAGTGTTAGGGTTAGACTTAGCTTTAGGGGTTAATCCATTTATTATAGTAGCGCTCAGGTCCGCTCGGCAGATTAGGGGTTAATAAGTGTAGGCAGGTGTCGGCGACGTTGAGGGGGGCAGATTAGGGGTTAATAAATATAATATAGGGGTCGGCGGTGTTAGGGGCAGCAGATTAGGGGTACATAAGGATAACGTAGGTGGCGGCGCTTTGCGGTCGGAAGATTAGGGGTTAATTATTGTAAGTAGCTGGTGGCGACGTTGTGGGGGGCAGGTTAGGGGTTAATAAATGTAATACAGGGGTCGGCGGGGTTAGGGGCAGCAGATTAGGGGTACATAAGTATAACGTAGGTGGCGGTCGGCAGATTAGGGGTTAAAAAATTTTAATCGAGTGGCGGCAATGTGGGGGGAGCTCGGTTTAGGGGTACATAGGTAGTTTATGGGTGTTAGTGTACTTTAGAGCACAGTAGTTAAGAGCTTTATAAACCGGCGTTAGCCCAGAAAGCTCTTAACTACTGCTATTTTCCGGCGGCTGGAGTTTTGTCGTTAGAGCTCTAACGCTCACTTCAGAAACGACTCTAAATACCGGCGTTAGAAAGATCCCATTGAAAAGATAGGATACGCAATTGACGTAAGGGGATCTGCGGTATGAAAAAGTCGCGGCTGAAAAGTTAGCGTTAGACCCTTTAATCACTGACTCCAAATACCAGCGGGCGGCCAAAACCAGCGTTAGGAGCCTCTAACGCTGGTTTTCACGGCTACCGCCGAACTCTAAATCTAGGCCTATGTTCGCCGGGAACTGTTCTCCGGCGAACTGTTCGCGACATCACTACTCTTAAGCGCCTTTTTTCTAAAGAAAACAGACCCAGTTTGGCTAGCCTCTCCTCATAGGTTCAATTCTCCAATCCCCTTATTAGCTCGTCTAAATACATATATACACATATATAGACTTTTTATATTTTTTATTAGACGGTATTAATATGAGTGTAACTGTACTTTGTAATGTATTTTTAATGTGTTTTGTGCAAAATTTTATTTTCGTGAAACAGTTAACCACAGCTCTGAGATTGCGGTAAATTGTGCTCAAGCGATGGCGCTCAACTTGTAATATGAGAGCAATTTAACTTGTGCATAATCGCGAAAACCCGTGTGCAAACGTTTGCCATCTATATGGCCAAAAATATATAGACACACCTACTAATTATGTTTAAGTCACACCCATTGCTAATAGGTGCAGAAAATCCAACACATATCCAGGAAATCTCCCTAGACCAGCTCCAGCAGTACAGTGGTCTGTATAGAAGAGCTCAGTGATTTATTAGGATTCCACGTGTCCTTTGTTTAATAGCATAACTAGTTTGTCTCCGGAGTGTGTGTGTTGAGCACTGTATGACAGCTGTGTTTGTAATGTTTGGAGCAATGTTATACATTTTTGCAAACATTTCTGCCATATAGTGTTCAAGCCACAGTCACGCCCTGAGCATATCTAGATCTACTTTGAAAACAGTAGGGTGTAATCATATTCATTTTCCATCACTCTTCACAGTTTCCTTCACACCTAATACATTTGGAGACGCTGTTTGTTTAGCTTTTTGAGTCTGACAGAAGTTTATACAAACAAGTATGAAAGGACAGCTGCTTATTCATGGGGGAGACAGCACCTTCTTTTTAATGTGCACATTATGAGACACAACAGCTCCTACTAAATGTGTGCAGGAGTTTACAGCTCATATACGCATATAAGTCTGTGGCTGTCACATGATACAGGGGACAGGGAAAGGAAAGGATCTTTGGAATTTGTTAGACAAAAACTACTGCTTTGTGTTAATGCATTGTGTTTTTATTATATGTTTCTTAATTATACAGTTCTACTGTATGTCATGTCTTTTCAGTGTCTGTGACATAATTGTTGAATCCAGGCACGTGCCTTTGTGTAATTCTGAAGGGAAAAAAATGCCAAAGATGGTCGCCGCCAGTGGCATTCAGATGGAGCTGGAATCTTGTGCTCACAATTAAAAACTCAGTATACTTACTTGCTCCTAGAAATATTATACAATCACACACACTGTCACTTATCTTAGAGTCAAACTAATTTAAATTCCATTTAAAATGATCAAAAATGTTTTGTCACTGAAAAATAAAGGTTTATTGAAACTATAAATATTATATATGTGTAGTACAGCAGTTTCTGGGGGTCTTTTTGTTCCCCAATGAAACATTTCGGAGGATGTTCATTGATCGCTTCTGACCAGTCAAAGGTGTGATATCCTGCAGTCTCTTATCAAGGTTGGGTTCTGCTGTAGATACACAGTTCCCCTAGGCAAAGAATATTTAGGAAACCCCAGTCATTTTGCCCACTCACAACTAAATAAAACCATAATCTCTCAGTGTAGCATCTGTACTAAGACATAGATTAGAAAATGCTCAATTACCAGCCTGGCCAATCTCTTTCTAAATGTAATTGACCATATGCAGCTGTCTATTTTGCCTGATGACAGACTTGGGCCTCTAGTTATGAAGCCGTCTACTTACCTGCATTCGCCGGCCCAATACGCTCGCCTAAGCTCGTCTACCATTGCCGCCGCTGACCTGAATACGTTCGCCAAAGTTAAAAAAGCTGTCAAGAAGCCGCGCACCAAGTATGGAGCGATGAGCAGCGGACTGATGTTAACTGACAGTCATCGATCTCACTGCTCATCGGCTTCTTCGCAGCTTTTTTGATAGCCTGTCACTAAGCACCCACACTAAACTACACTGTTTTACCCCCTAAACCGCCGCTCCCGGAGCCCCCCACAACTAAATAAAGTTATTACCCCCTAAACCGCCACTCCCGGACCCCGCCGCCACCTACATCATACCTATTAACCCCTATCCTGCCCCCCACTACACCGCTGCCACCTATATTCAAGTTATTAACCCCTATCCTGCGGATCCCAGACCCCGCCGCAAATAAATAAATTGTTTAACCCCTAAACCGGCGCACCCGGAGCCCACCGCCACCTATATTAAAGTTATTAACCCCTATCCTGCCCCCCACTACACCACCACAACCTACATTAAACTCATTAACCCCTAAACCGCCGCTCCCGGACCCCACCGCCACCTATATTAAACTTATTAACCCCTAAACCTAAGTCTAACACTAACACCCCCCCTAACTTTAATATTATTTTAATAAATCTAAATAAAACTTACTATTATTAACTAAATGAATCTTATTTAAAACTAAATACTTACCTGTAAAATAAACCCTAAGATAGCTACAATATAACTAATAATTATATTGTAGCTATTTTAGGATTTATTTTTATTTTACAGGCAACTTTGTATTTATTTTAACTAGGTACAATAGTTATTAAATAGTTATTAACTATTTAATAGCTACCTAGTTAAAATACTTACAAAATTACCTGTAAAATAAATCCTAACCTAAGTTACAATTAAACCTAACACTACACTATCATTAAATAAATTAAATAAATTACCTACAATTACCTAAAATTAAATTAAATAAACTAAACTATAGTACAAAAAACAAACAAACACTAAATTACAGAAAATAAAAAAGAATTACAGAAGTTTAAACTAATTACACCTAATCTAAGCCCCCTAATAAAATAATAAAGCCCCCCAAAATAAAAAAATGCCCTACCCTATTCTAAATTACCAAGTAACCAGCTCTTTTACCAGCCCTTAAAAGGGCTTTTTGCGGGGCATTGCCCCAAAGTAATCAGCTCTTTTACCTGTAAAAAAAAATACAACCCCCCCAACATTAAAACCCACCACCCACATACCCCTACTCTAACCCACCCAAACCCCCCTTAAAAAAACCTAACACTAACCCGCTGAAGATCACCCTACCTGGAGAAGTCTTCACCCAACCGGGCCGAAATCTTCATCCAAGTGGCGCAGAAGATGTCCTCCATCCAGCAGAAGTCTTCATCCAGACGGTGTCTTCATCCATCTGGAGCGGAGCCATCTTCAAAGGAACCGACTTGGAGCCATCCTCTTCAACCGACGACTGAACGACAAATGAAGGTTCCTTTAAGGGACGTCATCCAAGATGGCGTCCCTCGAATTCCGATTGGCTGATAGGATTCTATCAGCCAATCGGAATTAAGGTAGGAAAAATCTGATTGGCTGATTCAATCAGCCAATCAGATTGAAGTTCAATCCGATTGGCTGATCCAATCAGCCAATCGGATTGAGCTTGCATTCTATTGGCTGTTCCGATCAGCCAATAAAATGCGAGCTCAATCCGATTAGGATTTATTTTACAGGTAATTTTGTAAGTATTTTAACTAGGTAGCTATTAAATAGTTAATAGCTATTTAATAACTATTGTACCTAGCTAAATAAATACAAAGTTGCCTGTAAAATAAAAATAAATCCTAAAATAGCTACAATATAATTATTAGTTATATTGTAGCTATCTTAGGGTTTATTTTACAGGTAAGTATTTAGTTTTAAATAGGATTCATTTAGTTAATACGAGTAATATTATTTAGATTTATTAAAATAATATTTAAGTTAGGGGGGGTTAGGGTTAGTGTTAGACTTAGGCTTAGGGGTTAATAATTTTAATATAGGTGGCGGCGGTATAGAGGGGCAGGATAGGAGTTCATAAGTTTAATATAGGTGGCGGCAGGGTCCGGGAGCGGCGGTTTAGGGGTTAAACAATTTATTTAGTTGAGGCGGAGTCCGGGATCCGCAGGATAGGGGTTAATAAGTTTATGTAGGTGGCGTCGGTATAGGGGGTGGCAGATTAGGGGTTAATATGTATAATGTAGGTGGCGGCGGGGTCCGGGAGTGGCGGTTTAGGGGTTAACATATTTATTATAGTTGCGGCGGGGTCCGGGAGCGGCGGTTTAGGGGTTAATAAATGTATTTAGTTGCGTCGGTTTAGGGGGGGCAGATTAGGTGTGTTAGAGTGTTAGGTGCAGAAGTTTCCCATAGGAATCAATTGGATATCAGGCAGCAGCGAACATGAGCTTTCGCTATGGTCAGACTCCCATTGATTCCTATGGGATCGGCCGCCTCCAGGGCGGCGGATTGAAATCCAGGTACGCTGGCCCTGAATAGTGGCGAGCGTACCTGGTAGTAGTTTGATAACCGGTGGATCGTAGGTTACGTCACTATATTCTACTTTTGCTGGGCAGTAGGGGTTGATAACTAAGGCGAATCAGCCTCGCCACAAATACGCTGCGGAATTCCAGCGTATTTGCGGTTGACGGCTTGATAACTAGAGGCCTTGGAATCATCTGTCCTTTGATCATTTTTTCAAGTGTAAACAGAAAACGTAATGTGGTAGAGAATTTAGTTATTACACTACTGCTTACAAATAACTATGGGGTCGATCGCAATCATTTAGGAAAATTTATAAAATGATTTATCTACAAATATCTCCATAGATTGTAATGCTAAATGATATAAAAAATTAATTAGATATTTTTTTCTAAAGGATTTTGATCCACCCCTTAGTGTTTAAACCCTGCAAAGTTAACTCCAAAGCAGAAATGCACTTCTGGGAATTAGCTGAACACGCCTGATGAGCCAATTACTAGAGGCATATGTGTGCAGCCACCAATCAACAGCTAGCTCCCAGTTGTGCATTGCTGCTCCTGAGCTGCGTATATATGCTTTTCAACAAAGTATACCAAGAGAAGTAAAGCTGCTAGAAATACATTGAAAAATCGCTTAAAATTACCTCACAAGTTTTATTCTGACTTTCATGTTTCTTTCACTTATTAAATAAATTTGAATTTGCAAATGTTAATCACTGAATTATTATTATCTTTATTTGTACCATTACAGAAAATAAAAAAGCGACCATTACAGAAAATAAAAAAGCGCCCATTACAGAAAATAAAAAAGCGCCCATTACAGAAAATAAAAAAGTGCCCATTACAGAAAATAAAAAAGCGGCCATTACAGAAAATAAAAAAGCGCCCATTACAGAAAATAAAAAAGCGGCCATTACAGAAAATAAAAAAGCGACCATTACAGAAAATAAAAAAGCGACCATTACAGAAAATAAAAAGCTACCATTACAGAAAATAAAAAGCGACCATTACAGAAAATAAAAAAGCGACCATTACAGAAAATAAAAAAGCGGCCATTACAGAAAATAAAAAGCTACCATTACAGAAAATAAAAAGCGACCATTACAGAAAATAAAAAAGCGACCATTACAGAAAATAAAAAAGCGACTATTACAGAAAATAAAAAAGCGGGTATTACAGAAAATAAAAAGCGGCCATTACAGAAAATAAAAAAGCGACCATTACAGAAAATAAAAAAGCGTCCATAACAGAAAATAAAAAAGCGGCCATTACAGAAAATAAAAAGCTATTACAGAAAATAAAAAAGCGACCATTACAGAAAATAAAAAGCGACCATTACAGAAAATAAAAAAGCTACCATTACAGAAAATATAAAGCGACCATTACAGAAAATAAAAAGCGACCATTACAGAAAATAAAAAAGTGACCATTACAGAAAATAAAAAGCTACCATTACAGAAAATAAAAAGCGACCATTACAGAAAATAAAAAAGCGACCATTACAGAAAATAAAAAAGCGGCCATTACAGAAAATAAAAAAGCGACCATTACAGAAAATAAAAAAGCGACCATTACAGAAAATAAAAAAGCGACCATTACAGAAAATAAAAAGCGACCATTACAGAAAATAAAAAAGCAACCATTACAGAAAATAAAAAAGCGGGTATTACAGAAAATAAAAAGCGGCCATTACAGAAAATAAAAAAGCGACCATTACAGAAAATAAAAAAGCGGGTATTACAGAAAATAAAAAGCGGCCATTACAGAAAATAAAAAAGCGACCATTACAGAAAATAAAAAAGCGTCCATAACAGAAAATAAAAAAGCTATTACAGAAAATAAAAAAGCTATTACAGAAAATAAAAAAGCGACCATTACAGAAAATAAAAAGTGACCATTACAGAAAATAAAAAAGCGACCATTACAGAAAATAAAAAAGCGACCATTACAGAAAATAAAAAAGCGACCATTACAGAAAATAAAAAGCGACCATTACAGAAAATAAAAAAGCGACCATTACAGAAAATAAAAAAGCGACCATTACAGAAAATAAAAAGCTACCATTACAGAAAATAAAAAGCGACCATTACAGAAAATAAAAAAGCGGCCATTACAGAAAATAAAAAAGCGGCCATTACAGAAAATAAAAAAGTGACCATTACAGAAAATAAAAAGCTACCATTACAGAAAATAAAAAAGCGACCATTACAGAAAATAAAAAAGCGGCCATTACAGAAAATAAAAAAGCGACCATTACAGAAAATAAAAAAGCGACCATTACAGAAAATAAAAAAGCGACCATTACAGAAAATAAAAAAGCGACCATTACAGAAAATAAAAAGCGACCATTACAGAAAATAAAAAAGCGGGTATTACAGAAAATAAAAAGCGGCCATTACAGAAAATAAAAAAGCGACCATTAGAGAAAATAAAAAAGCGGGTATTACAGAAAATAAAAAGCGGCCATTACAGAAAATAAAAAAGCGACCATTACAGAAAATAAAAAAGCGTCCATAACAGAAAATAAAAAAGCGGCCATTACAGAAAATAAAAAAGCTATTACAGAAAATAAAAAAGCGACCATTACAGAAAATAAAAAGTGACCATTACAGAAAATAAAAAAGTGACCATTACAGAAAATAAAAAAGTGACCATTACAGAAAATAAAAAAGCGACCATTACAGAAAATAAAAAGCGACCATTACAGAAAATAAAAAAGCGACCATTACAGAAAATAAAAAAGCGACCATTACAGAAAATAAAAAAGCGTCCATAACAGAAAATAAAAAAGCGACCATTACAGAAAATAAAAAAAGCGACCATTACAGAAAATAAAAAGCTACCATTACAGAAAATAAAAAGCGACCATTACAGAAAATAAAAAAGCGGCCATTACAGAAAATAAAAAAGCGGCCATTACAGAAAATAAAAAAGTGACCATTACAGAAAATAAAAAGCTACCATTACAGAAAATAAAAAGCGACCATTACAGAAAATAAAAAAGCGACCATTACAGAAAATAAAAAAGCGACCATTACAGAAAATAAAAAAGCGACCATTACAGAAAATAAAAAAGCGACCATTACAGAAAATAAAAAAGCGACCATTACAGAAAATAAAAAAGCGTCCATAACAGAAAATAAAAAAGCGACCATTACAGAAAATAAAAAGCGACCATTACAGAAAATAAAAAGTGACCATTACAGAAAATAAAAAAGCGACCATTACAGAAAATAAAAAAGCGACCATTACAGAAAATAAAAAGCGACCATTACAGAAAATAAAAAAGCGACCATTACAGAAAATAAAAAAGCGACCATTACAGAAAATAAAAAAGCGTCCATAACAGAAAATAAAAAAGCGACCATTACAGAAAATAAAAAAGCGACCATTACAGAAAATAAAAAGCTACCATTACAGAAAATAAAAAGCGACCATTACAGAAAATAAAAAAGCGGCCATTACAGAAAATAAAAAAGCGGCCATTACAGAAAATAAAAAAGTGACCATTACAGAAAATAAAAAGCTACCATTACAGAAAATAAAAAGCGACCATTACAGAAAATAAAAAAGCGACCATTACAGAAAATAAAAAAGCGACCATTACAGAAAATAAAAAAGCGACCATTACAGAAAATAAAAAAGCGAACATTACAGAAAATAAAAAGCGACCATTACAGAAAATAAAAAAGCAACCATTACAGAAAATAAAAAAGCGGGTATTACAGAAAATAAAAAGCGTCCATTACAGAAAATAAAAAAGCTATTACAGAAAATAAAAAAGCGTCCATAACAGAAAATAAAAAAGCGTCCATTACAGAAAATAAAAAAGCTATTACAGAAAATAAAAAAGCGACCATTACAGAAAATAAAAACGACCATTACAGAAATTAAAAAAGCGTCCATAACAGAAAATAAAAAAGCGGCCATTACAGAAAATAAAAAAGCAACCATTACAGAAAATAAAAAAGCGCCCATAACAGAAAATATAAAAGCGACTATTACAGAAAATAAAAAAGCGCCCATTACAGAAAATAAAAAAGCTATTACAGAAAATAAAAAAGCGACCATTACAGAAAATAAAAAAGCGACCATTACAGAAAATAAAAAAGCGTCCATAGCAGAAAATAAAAAAGCGGCCATTACAGAAAATAAAAAAGCGACCATTACAGAAAATAAAAAAGCGTCCATAACAGAAAATAAAAAAGCGGCCATTACAGAAAATAAAAAAGCGACCATTACAGAAAATAAAAAAGCGATTACAGAAAATAAAAATGCGACCATTACAGAAAATAAAAAAGCGATTACAGAAAATAAAAAAGCGACCATTACAGAAAATAAAAAGCGACCATTACAGAAAATTAAAAAGCGGCCATTACAGAAAATAAAAAAGCGACCATTACAGAAAATAAAAAAGCGACCATTACAGAAAATAAAAAAGCGACCATTACAGAAAATAAAAAGCGACCATTACAGAAAATAAAAAAGCGACCATTACAGAAAATAAAAAAGCGACCATTACAGAAAATAAAAAAGCGTCCATAACAGAAAATAAAAAAGCGACCATTACAGAAAATAAAAAGCGACCATTACAGAAAATAAAAAGTGACCATTACAGAAAATAAAAAAGCGACCATTACAGAAAATAAAAAAGCGACCATTACAGAAAATAAAAAGCGACCATTACAGAAAATAAAAAAGCGACCATTACAGAAAATAAAAAAGCTACCATTACAGAAAATAAAAAGCGACCATTACAGAAAATAAAAAGCGACCATTACAGAAAATAAAAAAGCTACCATTACAGAAAATATAAAGCGACCATTACAGAAAATAAAAAGCTACCATTACAGAAAATAAAAAAGCGACCATTACAGAAAATAAAAAAGCGGCCATTGCAGAAAATAAAAAAGCGACCATTACAGAAAATAAAAAAGCGACCATTACAGAAAATAAAAAAGCGACCATTACAGAAAATAAAAAAGCGACCATTACAGAAAATAAAAAGCGACCATTACAGAAAATAAAAAAGCAACCATTACAGAAAATAAAAAAGCGGGTATTACAGAAAATAAAAAGCGGCCATTACAGAAAATAAAAAAGCGACCATTACAGAAAATAAAAAAGCGGGTATTACAGAAAATAAAAAGCGGCCATTACAGAAAATAAAAAAGCGACCATTACAGAAAATAAAAAAGCGTCCATAACAGAAAATAAAAAAGCTATTACAGAAAATAAAAAAGCTATTACAGAAAATAAAAAAGCGACCATTACAGAAAATAAAAAGTGACCATTACAGAAAATAAAAAAGTGACCATTACAGAAAATAAAAAAAGCGACCATTACAGAAAATAAAAAAGCGACCATTACAGAAAATAAAAAGCGACCATTACAGAAAATAAAAAAGCGACCATTACAGAAAATAAAAAAGCGACCATTACAGAAAATAAAAAAGCGGGTATTACAGAAAATAAAAAGCGGCCATTACAGAAAATAAAAAAGCGACCATTACAGAAAATAAAAAAGCGTCCATAACAGAAAATAAAAAAGCTATTACAGAAAATAAAAAAGCTATTACAGAAAATAAAAAAGCTATTACAGAAAATAAAAAAGCGACCATTACAGAAAATAAAAAGTGACCATTACAGAAAATAAAAAAGTGACCATTACAGAAAATAAAAAAGCGACCATTACAGAAAATAAAAAGCGACCATTACAGAAAATAAAAAAGCGACCATTACAGAAAATAAAAAAGCGACCATTACAGAAAATAAAAAAGCGTCCATAACAGAAAATAAAAAAGCGACCATTACAGAAAATAAAAAAGCGACCATTACAGAAAATAAAAAGCTACCATTACAGAAAATAAAAAGCGACCATTACAGAAAATAAAAAAGCGACCATTACAGAAAATAAAAAAGCGGCCATTACAGAAAATAAAAAAGCGACCATTACAGAAAATAAAAAAGCGACCATTACAGAAAATAAAAAAGCGACCATTACAGAAAATAAAAAAGCGTCCATAACAGAAAATAAAAAAGCGACCATTACAGAAAATAAAAAGCGACCATTAAAGAAAATAAAAAGTGACCATTACAGAAAATAAAAAAGCGACCATTACAGAAAATAAAAAAGCGACCATTACAGAAAATAAAAAGCGACCATTACAGAAAATAAAAAAGCGACCATTACAGAAAATAAAAAAGCGACCATTACAGAAAATAAAAAGCTACCATTACAGAAAATAAAAAAGCTACCATTACAGAAAAAAAAAACTTCAGCTCTTTGCATGCGTCGAGTTATCGCGGAAGCGAAATAAACTTTGCTTTTACTTTGTATTACGAGTGCTGTCCGACACACACAAAGAGCCGAATTTGAGAGGAGTTAGAGTGCAAGCAGGAGGGATAAATAGTGACCTATCACCTAGCCCAGGATGCGGAAGGCAGGCTGGGACAGAGGGATTACAATGTCTGGTCACTAGAGAATTTACAATCTAAGTGCAATTAAGTCATTCATCATTATATCACACTTTTACTGAAAACATAGTTATGGCTAATACAAATTTTACATAAATGGATCTCAAAAATATCAACTATTGTGCATTAACATCGCTCAAGCACATATTACACGGCCAAAGTTATTTTTTATCTTTCTAGCAAGTCTACTGCGCACTAACTTCTGAATGTGAGATAGCATGAGCGCGCTAAATCCCTTACATTATAAAAGTTCTGCATGTGAGAAAGCATGAGCGCACTAAATCCCTTACATTATAAACTTCTGCATGTGAAATAGCATGAGCGCGCTAAATCCCTTACATTATAAAAGTTCTGCATGTGAGAAAGCATGAGCGCACTAAATCCCTTACATTATAAAAGTTCTGCATGTGAGAAAGCATGAGCGCACTAAATCCCTTACATTATAAACTTCTGCATGTGAAATAGCATGAGCGCGCTAAATCCCTTACATTACAAGCATCTGCATGTGAGATAGCATGAGCGCACTAAATCCTTTACATTATAAACTTCTGCATGTGAGATAGCATGAGCGCACTAAATCCCTTACATTATAAAAGTTCTGCATGTGAGAAAGCATGAGCGCACTAAATCCCTTACATTATAAACTTCTGCATGTGAAATAGCATGAGCGCGCTAAATCCCTTACATTACAAGCATCTGCATGTGAGATAGCATGAGCGCACTAAATCCCTTACATTACAAACTTCTGCATGTGAGAAAGAATGAGCGTGTTAAATCCCTTACATTGTAAACGTCTGCATGTGAGATAGCATGAGCGTGCTAAATCCCTTACATTACAAACATCTGCATGTGAGATAGCATGAGCGCACTAAATCCCTTACATTATAAACTTCTGTATGTGAGATAGCATGAGCACACTAAATCCCTTACATTACAAACTTCTGCATGTGAGATAGCATGAGTGCGCTAAATCCCTTACATTATAAACTTCTGCATGTGAGATAGCATGAGTACGCTAAATTCCTTACATTATAAACTTCTGCATGTGAGATAGCATGAGTACGCTAAATCCCTTACATTACAAACTTCTGCATGTGAGATAGCATGAGTGTGCTAAATCCCTTACTTTACAAACTTCTGCATGTGAGATAGCATGAGTGTGCTAAATCCCTTACATTACAAACTTCTGCATGTGAGATAGCATGAGTGTGCTAAATCCCTTACTTTACAAACTTCTGCATGTGAGATAGCATGAGTGTGCTAAATCCCTTACTTTACAAACTTCTGCATGTGAGATAGCATGTGCGCGCTAAATCCCTTACATTACAACTTCTGCATGTGAGATAGCATGAGTTTGCTAAATCCCTTACATTACAAACTTCTGCATGTGAGATGGCATGAGCGCACTAAATCCCTACATTACAAACTTCTGCATGTGAGATAGCATGTGCGTGCTAAATTCCTTACATTACAACTTCTGCATGTGAGATAGGATGAGTGTGCTAAATCCCTTACTTTACAAACTTCTGCATGTGAGATAGCATGAGCGCAATAAATCCCTTACATTACAACTACTGCATGTGAGATAGCATGAGTGTGCTAAATCCCTTACTTTACAAACTTCTGCATGTGAGATAGCATGAGTGTGCTGAATCCCTTATTTTACAAACTTCTGCATGTGAGATAGCATGTGCGCGCTAAATCCCTTACATTACAACTTCTGCATGTGAGATAGCATGAGTGCGCTAAATCCCTTACATTACAAACTTCTGCATGTGAGATAGCATGTGCGTGCTAAATTCCTTACATTACAACTTCTGCATGTGAGATAGCATGAGTGTGCTAAATCCCTTACTTTAAAACTTCTGCATGTGAGATAGCATGAGCATGCTAAATCCCTTACATTACAACTTCTGCATGTGAGATAGCATGAGCGCGCTAAATCCCTTACATTACAACTACTGCATGTGAGATAGCATGAGCGCACTAAATCCCTTACATTACAAACTTCTGCATGTGAGATAGCATGAGCGCACTAAATCCCTTACATTACAAACTTCTGCATGTGAGATAGCATGAGTGTGTTAAATCCCTTACATTACAAACTTCTGCATGTGAGATAGCATGAGCGCGCTGAATCCCTTACATTACAAACTTCTGCATGTAAGATAGCATGAGCACACTAAATCCCTACATTACAAACTTCTGCATGTGAGATAGCATGTGCGTGCTAAATTCCTTACATTACAACTTCTGCATGTGAGGTAGCATGAGTGTGCTAAATCCCTTACATTACAAACTTCTGCATGTGAGATAGCATGTGCGTGCTAAATTCCTTACATTACAACGTCTGCATGTGAGATAGCATGAGTGTGCTAAATCCCTTACTTTACAAACTTCTGCATGTGAGATAGCATGTGCGCGCTAAATCCCTTACATTACAACTTCTGCATGTGAGATAGCATGAGCGCGCTAAATCCCTTACATTACAAACTTCTGCATGTGAGATAGCATGAGCGCGCTAAATCCCTTACATTACAACTACTGCATGTGAGATAGCATGAGCGCACTAAATCCCTTACATTACAAACTTCTGCATGTGAGATAGCATGAGCGCACTAAATCCCTTACATTACAAACTTCTGCATGTGAGATAGCATGAGCGCAATAAATCCCTTACATTACAAACTTCTGCATGTGAAATAGCATGAGCCCACTAAATCCCTTACATTACAAACTTCTGCATGTGAGATAGCATGAGCGCGCTAAATACCTTACACTGTAAACTTCTGCATGTGAGATAGAATGAGCGCGCTAAATCGCTTACATTACAAACTTCTGCATGTGAGATAGCATGAGTGTGTTAAATCCCTTACATTATAAACTTCTGCATCTGAGATAGCATGAGTACGCTAAATCCCTTACATTATAAACTTCTGCATGTGAGATAGCATGTGCGCGCTAAATCCCTTACATTATAAACTTCTGCATGTGAGATAGCATGAGTACGCTAAATCCCTTACATTATAAACTTCTGCATGTGAGATAGCATGAGCACACTAAATCCCTTACATTACAAACTTCTGCATGTGAGATAGCATGAGCGCGCTAAATACCTTACACTGTAAACTTCTGCATGTGAGATAGAATGAGCGCGCTAAATCGCTTACATTACAAACTTCTGCATGTGAGATAGCATGAGTGTGTTAAATCCCTTACATTATAAACTTCTGCATCTGAGATAGCATGAGTACGCTAAATCCCTTACATTATAAACTTCTGCATGTGAGATAGCATGAGTACGCTAAATCCCTTACATTATAAACTTCTGCATGTGAGATAGCATGTGCGCGCTAAATCCCTTACATTATAAACTTCTGCATGTGAGATAGCATGAGTACGCTAAATCCCTTACATTATAAACTTCTGCATGTGAGATAGCATGAGCACACTAAATCCCTTACATTACAAACTTCTGCATGTGAGATAGCATGAGCGCGCTAAATACCTTACACTGTAAACTTCTGCATGTGAGATAGAATGAGCGCGCTAAATCGCTTACATTACAAACTTCTGCATGTGAGATAGCATGAGTGTGTTAAATCCCTTACATTATAAACTTCTGCATGTGAGATAGCATGAGTACGCTAAATCCCTTACATTGTAAACGTCTGCATGTGAGATAGCATGAGTGCGCTAAATCCCTTACATTACAAACTTCTGCATGTAAGATAGCATGAGCACACTAAATCCCTACATTACAAACTTCTGCATGTGAGATAGCATGTGCGTGCTAAATTCCTTACATTACAACTTCTGCATGTGAGATAGCATGAGTGTGCTAAATCCCTTACTTTATAAACTTCTGCATGTGAGATAGCATGAGTGTGCTAAATCCCTTACTTTACAAACTTCTGCATGTGAGGTAGCATGAGTGTGCTAAATCCCTTACATTTCAAACTTCTGCATGTGAGATAGCATGTGCGTGCTAAATTCCTTACATTACAACTTCTGCATGCGAGATAGCATGAGTGTGCTAAATCCCTTACTTTACAAACTTCTGCATGTGAGGTAGCATGAGTGTGCTAAATCCCTTACATTTCAAACTTCTGCATGTGAGATAGCATGTGCGTGCTAAATTCCTTACATTACAACTTCTGCATGTGAGATAGCATGAGTGTGCTAAATCCCTTACTTTACAAACTTCTGCATGTGAGATAGCATGAGTGTGTTAAATCCCTTACATTACAAACTTCTGCATGTGAGATAGCATGTGCGCGCTAAATCCCTTACATTACAACTTCTGCATGTGAGATAGCATGAGTGCGCTAAATCCCTTACATTACAAACTTCTGCATGTGAGATGGCATGAGCGCACTTAATCCCTACATTACAAACTTCTGCATGTGAGATAGCATGTGCGTGCTAAATTCCTTACATTACAACTTCTGCATGTGAGATAGCATGAGTGTGCTAAATTCCTTACATTACAACTTCTGCATGTGAGATAGCATGTGCGTGCTAAATTCCTTACATTACAACTTCTGCATGTGAGATAGCATGAGTGTGCTAAATCCCTTACTTTACAAACTTCTGCATGTGAGATAGCATGAGTGTGCTAAATCCCTTACTTTGCAAACTTCTGCATGTGAGGTAGCATGAGTGTGCTAAATCCCTTACATTACAAACTTCTGCACGTGAGATAGCATGTGCGTGCTAAATTCCTTACATTACAACTTCTGCATGTGAGATAGCATGAGTGTGCTAAATCCCTTACTTTACAAACTTCTGCATGTGAGATAGCATGAGTGTGCTAAATCCCTTACTTTGCAAACTTCTGCATGTGAGGTAGCATGAGTGTGCTAAATCCCTTACTTTACAAACTTCTGCATGTGAGATAGCATGAGTGTGCTAAATCCCTTACTTTGCAAACTTCTGCATGTGAGATAGCATGAGTGTGCTAAATCTCTTACATTACAAACTTCTGCATGTGAGATAGCATGTGCGTGCTAAATTCCTTACATTACAACTTCTGCATGTGAGATAGCATGTGCGCGCTAAATCCCTTACATTACAACTTCTGCATGTGAGATAGCATGAGTGCGCTAAATCCCTTAGGCCTAGATTTGGAGTTTGGCGGTAGCCGTGAAAACCAGCGTTAGAGGCTCCTAACGCTGGTTTTAGGCTACCGCCGGTATTTGGAGTCAGTAAAAAAAGGGTCTAACGCTCACTTTTCAGCCGCAACTTTTCCATACCGCAGATCCCCTTACGTAAATTGCGTATCCTATCTTTTCAATGGGATCTTCCTAACTCCGGTATTTAGAGTCGTGTCTGAAGTGAGCGTTACAAATCTAACGACAAAACTCCAGCCGCAGAAAAAAGTCAGTAGTTAAGAGCTTTCTGGGCTAACGCCGGTTCATAAAGTTCTTAACTACTGTGCTCTAAAGTACACTAACACCCATAAACTACCTATGTACCCCTAAACCGAGGCCCCCCCACATCGCTGACACTCGATTAAATTTTTTTAACCCCTAATCTGCCGACCGCCACCTACGTTATACTTATGTACCCCTAATCTGCTGCCCCTAACACCGCCGACCCCTATATTATATTTATTAACCCCTAACCTGCCCCCCACAACGTCGCAGCCAGCTACCTACACTTATTAACCCCTAATCTGCCGTCCGCATGCCGCCGCCAGCTACATTATAGCTATGTACCCCTAATCTGCTGCCCCTAACACCGCCGACCCCTATATTGTATTTATTAACCCCAAATCTGCCCTCCCTAACATCGCCGACACCTAACTTCAATTATTAACCCCTAATCTGCCGACCGAATCTCGCCGCTATTCTAATAAATGTATTAACCCCTAAAGCTAAGTCTAACCCTAGACTCCATCAGCCAATCAGAATATTCCTACCTTAATTCCGATTGGCTGATAGAATCCTATCAGCCAATCGGAATTCAAGGGACGCCATCTTGGATGACGTCATTTAAAGGAACCGTCATTCGTCGTTCAGTCGTCGGCCAGGATGGATGTTCCGCGTCGGAGGTCTTCAGGATGCTGCCGCTCCGCTCCGGATGGATGACGATAGAATATTCCGCTTGGATGAAGACTTCAATCGGATGGAAGACCTCTTCTTGCTCCGCTTGGATGAAGAATTTAGCTCGGCTGGGTGAAGACGACTCAAGGTAGGGAGATCTTAGGGGCTTAGTGTTAGGTTTATTTAAGGGGGGTTTGGGTTAGATTAGGGGTATGTGGGTGGTGGGTTGTAATGTTGGGGGGGGGTGTTGTATGTTTTTTTTTACAAGCAAAAGAGCTGAACTTCTTGGGGCATGCCCCGCAAAGGGCCCTGTTCAGGGCTGGTAAGGTAAAAGAGCTTTGAACTTTAGTAATTTAGAATAGGGTAGGGCATTTTTTTTATTTTGGGGGGCTTTGTTATTTTATTAGGGGGCTTAGAGTAGGTGTAATTAGTTTAAAATTGTTGTAATATTTTTCTAATGTTTGTAAATATTTTTTTATTTTTTGTAACTTAGTTCTTTTTTATTTTTTGTACTTTAGTTAGTTTATTTAATTGTATTTATTTGTAGATATTGTATTTAATTCATTTATTGATAGTGTAGTGTTAGGTTTAATTGTAGATAATTATAGGTATTTTATTTAATTAATTTATTGATAGTGTAGTGTTAGGTTTAATTGTAACTTAGGTTAGGATTTATTTTACAGGTAAATTTGTAATTATTTTAACTATTTTAGCTATTAAATAGTTCTTAACTATTTAATAGCTATTGTACCTGGTTAAAATAAATACAAAGTTACCTGTAAAATAAATATTAATCCTAAAATAGCTATAATATCATTATAATTTATATTGTAGCTATATTAGGATTTATTTTACAGGTAAGTATTTAGCTTTAAATAGGAATAATTTATTTAAGAAGAGTTAATTAATTTCGTTAGATTAAAATTATATTTAATTTAGGGGGGGTGTTAGTGTTAGGGTTAGACTTAGCTTTAGGGGTTAATACATTTATTAGAATAGCGGTGAGCTCCAGTCGGCAAATTAGGGGTTAATAATTGAAGTTAGGTGTCGGCGATGTTAGGGAGGGCAGATTAGGGGTTAATACTATTTATTATAGGGTTAGTAAGGCGGATTAGGGGTTAATAACTTTATAATAATAGCGGTGCGGTCCGCTCGGCAGATTAGGGGTTAATAAGTGTAGGCAGGTGGAAGCGACGTTGTGGGGGGCAGATTAGGGGTTAATAAATATAATATAGGGTTCGGCGGTGTTAGGGGCAGCAGATTAGGGGTACATAGGGATAATGTAAGTAGCGGCGGTTTACGGAGCGGCAGATTAGGGGTTAAAAATAATATACAGGGGTCAGCGATAGCGGGGGGCGGCAGAATAGGGGTTTATAAGTGTAAGGTTAGGGGTGTTTAGACTCGGGGTACATGTTAGAGTGTTAGGTGCAGACGTAGGAAGTGTTTCCCCATAGGAAACAATGGGGCTGTGTTAGGAGCTGAACGCGGCTTTTTTGCAGGTGTTAGGTTTTTTTTCAGCTCAAACAGCCCCATTGTTTCCTATGGGGGAATCGTGCACAAGCACGTTTTTGAGGCTGGCCGCGTCCGTAAGCAACTCTGGTATCGAGAGTTGAAGTTGCGTTAAATATGCTATACGCTCCTTTTTTTGAGCCTAACGCAGCCATTCTGTGGACTCTCAATACCAGAGTTATTTTAAAGGTGCGGCCAGAAAAAAGCCAACGTTAGCTACGCGGGTTGTTACCGACAAAACTCTAAATTTAGCGGTTACATTACAAACTTCTGCATGTGAGATGGCATGAGCGCACTAAATCCCTACATTACAAACTTCTGCATGTGAGATAGCATGAGCATGCTAAATACCTTACATTACAACTTCTGCATGTGAGATAGCATGAGCGCGCTAAATCCCTTACATTACAACTACTGCATGTGAGATAGCATGAGCGCACTAAGGCCTAGATTTAGAGTTTGGCGTTAGCCGTGAAAACCAGCGTTAGAGGCTCCTAACGCTGGTTTTAGGCTACCTCCGGTATTTGGAGTCACTCAAAAAAGGGTCTAACGCTCACTTTTCAGCCGCGACTTTTCCATACCGCAGATCCCCTTACGTAAATTGCGTATCCTATCTTTTCAATGGGATTTTTCTAACTCCGGTATTTAGAGTCGTGTCTGAAGTGAGCGTTAGACATCTAACGACAAAACTCCAGCCGCAGGAAAAAAGTCAGTAGTTAAGAGCTTTCTGGGCTAACGCCGGTTCCTAAGGCTCTTAACTACTGTACTCTAAAGTACACTAACACCCATAAACTACCTATGTACCCCTAAACCGAGGTCCCCCCCACATCGCCGCCACTCGATTCAATTTTTTTAACCCCTAATCTGCCGACCGCCACCTACGTTATACTTATGAACCCCTAATCTGCTGCCCCTAACACCGCCGACCCCTATATTATATTTATTAACCCCTAACCTGCCCCCCACAACGTCGGAGCCGGCTACCTACAATAATTAACCCCTAATCTGCCGACCGCAAAGCGCCGCCACCTACGTTATACTTATGTACCCCTAATCTGCTGCCCCTAACACCGCTGACCCCTATATTATATTGATTAACCCCTAATCTGACCCCCTCAACGTCGCCTCCACCTGCCTACACTTATTAACCCCTAATCTGCCGAGCGGACCGCACCGCTATTATTATAAAGTTATTAACCCCTAATCCGCCTCACTAACCCTATAATAAATAGTATTAACCCCTAATCTGCCCTCCCTAACATCGCCGACACCTAACTTCAAACATTAACCCCTAATCTGCCGACTGGAGCTCACCGCTATTCTAATAAATGTATTAACCCCTAAAGCTAAGTCTAACCCTAACACTAACACCCCCCTAAATTAAATATAATTTAAATCTAACAAAATAAATTATTCCTATTTAAAGCTAAATACTTACCTGTAAAATAAACCCTAATATAGCTACAATATAAATTATAATTATATTATAGCTATTTTAGGATTTATATTTATTTTACAGGTAACTTTGTATTTATTTTAACCAGGTACAATAGCTATTAAATAGTTAAGAACTATTTAATAGCTAAAATAGTTAAAATAATTACAAATTTACCTGTAAAATAAATCCTAACCTAAGTTACAATTAAACCTAACACTACACTATCAATAAATTAGTTAAATACAATTCCTACAAATAAATACAATTAAATAAACTAGCTAAAGTACAAAAAATAAAAAAGAACTAAGTTACAAAAAATAAAAAAATATTTACAAACATAAGAAAAATATTACAACAATTTTAAACTAATTGCACCTACTCTAAGCCCCCTAATAAAATAACAAAGCCCCCCAAAATAAAAAAATGCCCTACCCTATTCTAAATTACTAAAGTTCAAAGCTCTTTTACCTTACCAGCCCTGAACAGGGCCCTTTGCGGGGCATGCCCCAAGAAGTTCAGCTCTTTTGCCTGTAAAAAAAAACATACAATACCCCCCCAACATTACAACCCACCACCCACATACCCCTAATCTAACCCAAACCCCCCCTTAAATAAACCTAACACTAAGCCCCTGAAGATCTTCCGACCTTGTCTTCACCTCACCGGGTTCACCGATCTGTCCAGAAGAGCTCCTCCGATGTCCTGATCCAAGCCCAAGCGGGGGGGCTGAAGAGGTCCATGATCCGGCTGAAGTCTTCATCCAAGCGGGGCAGAAGAGGTCTTCCATCCGATTGAAGTCTTCATCCAAGCGGCATCCATCCGGAGCGGAGCGGCAGCATCCTGAAGACCTCCGACGCGGAACATCCATCCTGGCCGACTACTGAACGACAAATGACGGTTCCTTTAAATGACGTCATCCAAGATGGCGTCCCTCGAATTCCGATTGGCTGATAGGATTCTATCAGCCAATCGGAATTAAGGTAGGAATATTCTGATTGGCTGATGGAGTCAGCCAATCAGAATCAAGTTCAATCCGATTGGCTGATCCAATCAGCCAATCAGATTGAGCTTGCATTCTATTGGCTGTTCCGATCAGCCAATAGAATGCGAGCTCAATCTGATTGGCTGATCAGATTAAATAAACTACCTACAATTACCTACAATTAACCTAACACTACACTATCAATAAATTAATTAAATACAATTCCTACAAATAAATACAATTAAATAAACTAGCTAAAGTACAAAAAATAAAAAAGAACTAAGTTACAAAAAATAAAAAAATATTTACAAACATAAGAAAAATATTACAACAATTTTAAACTATTTACACCTACTCTAAGCCCCCTAATAAAATAACAAAGCCCCCCAAAATAAAAAATACCCTACCCTATTCTAAATTACTAAAGTTCAAAGCTCTTTTACCTTACCAGCCCTGAACAGGGCCCTTTGCGGGGCATGCCCCAAGAAGTTCAGCTCTTTTGCCTGTAAAAAAAAACATACAATACCCAAGCCCCCCAACATTACAACCCACCACCCACATACCCCTAATCTAACCCAAACCCCCCTTAACCCCTTAATGACCACAGCACTTTTCCATTTTCTGTCCGTTTGGGACCAAGGCTATTTTTACATTTCTGCAGTGTTTGTGTTTAGCTGTAATTTTCCTCTTACTCGTTTACTGTACCCACACATATTATATATCGTTTTTCTCGCCATTAAATGGACTTTCTAAAGATACCATTATTTTCATCATATCTTATAATTTACTATAAAAAAAATTATAAAATATGAGGAAAAAATAGAAAAAAACACACTTTTTCTAACTTTGACCCCCAAAATCTGTTACACATCTACAACCACCAAAAAACACCCATGCTAAATAGTTTCTAAATTTTGTCCTGAGTTTAGAAATACCCAATGTTTACAAGTTCTTTGCTTTTTTTGTAAACTATAGGGCCATAAATACAAGTAGCACTTTGCTATTTCCAAACCATTTCTTTTCAAAATTAGCGATAGTTACATTAGAGCACTGATATCTTTCAGGAATCTCTGAATATCCATTGACATGTATATATTTTTTTTTAGTAGACATCCCAAAGTATTGATCTAGGCCTGTTTTGGTATATTTCATGCCACCATTTCACCGTCAAATGCAATCAAATACAAAAAAATCGTTCACTTTTCACAAATTTTTTCACAAACTTTTGGTTTCTAACTTAAATTATTTACAAACAGCTTGTGCAATTATGGCATAAATGGTTGTAAATTCTTCTCTGGGATCCCCTTTGTTCAGAAATAGCAGACATATATGACTTTGGTGTTGCTTTTTGGTAATTAGAAGGCCGCTAAATGCCACTGCGCACCACACGTGTATTATGCCCAGCAGTGAAAGGGTTAATTAGAGAGCATGTAGGGAGCTTTTTGGGGTAGTTTTAGCTTTAGTGTAGTGTAGTAGACAACCCCAAGTATTGATCTAGGCCAATTTTGGTATATTTCATGCCACCATTTCACCGCCAAATGCGATCAAATTAAAAAAAACGTTATTTTTTTCTCAATTTTAGGTTTCTCACTGAAATTATTTACAAACAGCTTCTGCAATTATGGCACAAATGGTTGTAAATGCTTCTCTGGGATCCCCTTTGTTCAGAAATAGCAGACATATATGGCTTTGGCATTGCTTTTTGGTAATTAGAAGGCCTCTAAATGCCGCTTCGCATCACACGTGTATTATGGCTAGCAGTGAAGAGGTTAATTATGTAGCTTGTAGGGAGCTTGCAGGGTTAATTTTAGCTTTAGTGTAGAGCTCAGCCTCCCACCTGAAACATCAGACCCCCTGATCCCTCCCAAACAGCTCTCTTCCCTCCCCCACCCCACAATTGTCCCCGCCATCTTAAGTACTGGCAGAAACTCTGCCAGTACTGAAATAAAAGGTATTTGGCCCTTTTTTTTTAAAAAAAAAAAAAGCATATTTACATATGCTGATGTGTAGGATCCCCCTTAGACCCCAACCTCACTGATCCCCCACCAAACTGCTCTCTAACCCTTCCCCTCTGCAATAATGGGCGCCATCTTGGGTACTGGCAGCTGTCTGCCAGTACCCAGTTTTGTAACAAAATGTGCCTTTTTTTAAAAAAAAAAATCCCTTTTCTGTAGTGTAGCTTCCCCCCCCCCACCGAGACCAACCCCCAACCCCTTCCAGGTCCCTTAGATGATATTTTACATTCATTGTGTTTTTAATTTTTAACCTTTTTTTTCTGTAGTGTAGCGGTTCCCACCCGCTCCCGCCCCATGCACGCGCCCGCCCACCACCCCCCGTGCACGCACGCGCTCCCGTGCGCGCCCCCGTAGCTCCCACCCCCGATCCCGCCCCCCTCCACGCCACACTGAGCACCGATGGCCGCCCACCCGCCTCCCACGTAAGCTCCCACCCACCAACGATACCGGCCACCGATGTCCGGTGCAGAGAGGGCCACAGAGTGGCTCTCTCTGCATTGGATGGCCAAGGGGGGTTATTGCAGGATGCCTCCATATCGAGGCATCACTGCAATAACCGGAAAGCAGCTGGAAGCGAGCAGGATCGCTTCCAGCTGCTTTCCAGACCAAGGACGTACGCCACACGTCCTCGGTCATTAACTGTCTTTTTTTTTGAGGACGTGTGGCGTACGTCCTTGGTCGTTAAGGGGTTAAATAAACCTAACACTAAGCCCCTGAAGATCTTCCTACCTTGTCTTCACCTCACCGGGTTCACCGATCTGTCCAGAAGAGCTCCTCCGATGTCCTGATCCAAGCCCAAGCGGGGGGCTGAAGAGGTCCATGATCCGGCTGAAGTCTTCATCCAAGCGGGGCAGAAGAGGTCTTCCATCCGATTGAAGTCTTCATCCAAGCGGCATCCATCCGGAGCGGAGCGGCAGCATCCTGAAGACCTCCGACGCGGAACATCCATCCTGGCCGACGACTGAACGACAAATGACGGTTCCTTTAAATGACGTCATCCAAGATGGCGTCCCTCGAATTCCGATTGGCTCATAGGATTCTGTCAGCCAATCGGAATTAAGGTAGGAATATTCTGATTGGCTGATGGAGTCAGCCAATCAGAATCAAGTTCAATCCGATTGGCTGATCCAATCAGCCAATCAGATTGAGCTCGCATTCTATTGGCTGTTCCGATCAGCCAATAGAATGCGAGCTCAATCTGATTGGCTGATCGGATCAGCCAATCGGATTGAACTTGATTCTGATTGGCTGACTCCATCAGCCAATCAGAATATTCCTACCTTAATTCCGATTGGCTGATAGAATCCTATCAGCCAATCGGAATTCGAGGGACACCATCTTGGATGACGTCATTTAAAGGAACCGTCATTCGTCGTTCAGTCGTCGGCCAGGATGGATGTTCCGCGTCGGAGGTCTTCAGGATGCTGCCGCTCCGCTCCAGATGGATGCCGCTTGGATGAAGACTTCAGTCGGATGGAAGACCTCTTCTGCCCCGCTTGGATGAAGACTTCAGCCGGATCATGGACCTCTTCAGCCCCCCGCTTGGGCTTGGATCAGGACATCGGAGGAGCTCTTCTGGACAGATCGGTGAACCCGGTGAGGTGAAGACAAGGTAGGAAGATCTTCAGGGGCTTAGTGTTAGGTTTATTTAAGGGGGGTTTGGGTTAGATTAGGGGTATGTGGGTGGTAGGTTGTAATGTTGGGGGGCTTGGGTATTGTATTTTTTTTTTTACAGGCAAAAGAGCTGAACTTCTTGGGGCATGCCCCGCAAAGGGCCCTGTTCAGGGCTGGTAAGGTAAAAGAGCTTTGAACTTTAGTAATTTAGAATAGGGTAGGGCATTTTTTTTATTTTGGGGGGCTTTATTATTTTATTAGGGGGCTTAGAGTAGGTGTAATTAGTTTAAAATTGTTGTAATATTTTTCTTATATTTGTAAATATTTTTTTATTTTTTGTAACTTAGTTCTTTTTTATTTTTTGTACTTTAGCTAGTTTATTTAATTGTATTTATTTGTAGGAATTGTATTTAATTAATTTATTGATAGTGTAGTGTTAGGTTAATTGTAGGTAATTGTAGGTAGTTTAATTAATTTATTGATAGTGTAGTGTTAGGTTTAATTGTAACTTAGGTTAGGATTTATTTTACAGGTAAATTTGTAATTATTTTAACTATTTTAGCTATTAAATAGTTCTTAACTATTTAATAGCTATTGTACCTGGTTAAAATAAATACAAAGTTACCTGTAAAATAAATATAAATCCTAAAATAGCTATAATATAATTATAATTTATATTGTAGCTATATTAGGGTTTATTTTACAGGTAAGTATTTAGCTTTAAATAGGAATAATTTATTTAATAAGAGTTAATTTATTTCGTTAGATTTAAATTATATTTAACTTAGGGGGGTGTTAGTGTTAGGGTTAGACTTAGCTTTAGGGGTTAATACATTTATTAGAATAGCGGTGAGCTCCAGTCGGCAGATTAGGGGTTAATGTTTGAAGTTAGGTGTCGGCGATGTTAGGGAGGGAAGATTAGGGGTTAATACTATTTATTATAGAGTTAGTGAGGCGGATTAGGGGTTAATAACTTTATTATAGTAGCGGTGCGGTCCGCTCGGCAGATTAGGGGTTAATAAGTGTAGGCAGGTGGAGGCGACGTTGTGGGGGGCAGATTAGGGGTTAATAAATATAATATAGGGGTCGGCGATGTTAGGGCAGCAGATTAGGGGTACATAGGGATAATGTAAGTAGCGGCGGTTTACGGAGCGGCAGATTAGGGGTTAATAATAATATGCAGGGGTCAGCGATAGCGGGGGCGGCAGATTAGGGGTTAATAAGTGTAAGGTTAGGGGTGTTTAGACTCGGGGTACATGTTAGGGTGTTAGGTGCAGACGTAGGAAGTGTTTCCGCATAGCAAACAATGGGGCTGCGTTAGGAGCTGAACGCGGCTTTTTTGCAGGTGTTAGGTTTTTTTTCAGCTCAAACAGCCCCATTGTTTTCTATGGGGGAATCGTGCACGAGCATGTTTTTGAGGCTGGCCGCTTGCGTAAGCAACTCTGGTATCGAGAGTTGAAGCTGCATTAAATATGCTCTACGCTCCTTTTTTGGAGCCTAACGCAGCCTTTATGTGGACTCTCAATACCAGAGTTATTTTTATGGTGCGGCTAGAAAAAAGCCGGCGTTAGCTACGCGGGTCCTTACCGACAAAACTCTAAATCTAGCCGTAAATCCCTTACATTACAAACTTCTGCATGTGAGATAGCATGAGCGCACTAAATCCCTTACATTACAAACTTCTGCATGTGAGATAGCATGAGCACACTAAATCCCTTACATTACAAACTTCTGCATGTGAGATAGCATGAGCACACTAAATCCCTTACATTACAAACTTCTGCATGTGAGATAGCATGAGCGCGCTAAATACCTTACACTGTAAACTTCTGCATGTGAGATAGAATGAGCGCGCTAAATCGCTTACATTACAAACTTCTGCATGTGAGATAGCATGAGTGTGTTAAATCCCTTACATTATAAACTTCTGCATGTGAGATAGCATGAGTACGCTAAATCCCTTACATTATAAACTTCTGCATGTGAGATAGCATGAGTGCGCTAAATCCCTTACATTATAAACTTCTGCATGTGAGATAGCATGTGCGCGCTAAATCCCTTACATTATAAACTTCTGCATGTGAGATAGCATGAGTACGCTAAATCCCTTACATTATAAACTTCTGCATGTGAGATAGCATGAGCGCACTGAATCCCTTACATTACAAACATCTGCATGTGAGATAGCATGAGTACGCTAAATCCCTTACATTATAAACTTCTGCATGTGAGATAGCATGTGCGCGCTAAATCCCTTACATTACAAACTTCTGCATGTGAGATAGCATGTGCGCGCTAAATCCCTTACATTACAAACATCTGCATGTGAGAAAGCATGAGCACACTAAATCCCTTACATTACAAACTTCTGCATATGAGATAGCATGAGTACGCTAAATCCCTTACATTATAAACTTCTGCATGTGAGATAGCATGAGCGCACTAAATCCCTACATTCCAAACTTCTGCATGTGAGAAAGCATGAGCGTACTAAATCCCTTATATTACAAACTTCTCATGTGAGATAGGATGAGTGTGCTAAATCACTTACATTACAAACTTCTGCATGTGAGTAAGCATGAGTGCGCTAAATCCCTTATATTACAAACTTCTCATGTGAGATAGCATGAGCGTGCTAAATCCCTTATATTACAAACTTCTCATGTGAGCTAGCATGAGCGCGCTAAATCCCTTACATTACAAACTTCTGCATGTGAGATAGCATGAGCGCGCTAAATCCCTTACATTACAAACTTCTCATGTGAGATAGCATGAGCGTGCTAAATACCTTACATTACAAACTTCTCATGTGAGATAGCATGAGCGCGCTAAATCCCTTATATTACAAACTTCTCATGTGAGATAGCATGAGCGCGCTAAATCCCTTACATTACAAACTTCTGCATGTGAGATAGCATGAGCGCGCTAAATCCCTTACATTACAAACTTCTCATGTGAGATAGCATGAGCGCGCTAAATCCCTTATATTACAAACTTCTCATGTGAGATAGCATGAGCGCGCTAAATCCCTTATATTACAACCTTCTCATGTGAGATAGCATGAGCGTGCTAAGTCCCTTACATTACAAACTTCTCATGTGAGATAGCATGAGTGCGCTAAATCCCTTAGATTACAAACTTCTCATGTGAGATAGCATGAGCGCGCTAAATCCCTTACATTACAAATTTCTATGTGTGTATGCAGTAACATTCTTATTAGATTGTGCATTAGTACTAGAGTTCTTTATCTAGTTATGTGCTACTATTAAAGGGACACTGTAACCAAATTTTTTCTTTCGTGATTCAGATTGAGCATGAAATTTTAAGCAACTTTCTAATTTACTCCTATTATCAGTTTTTCTTCATTCTTTTGGTATCTTTATTTGAAATGCAAGAATGTAAGTTTAGATGCCAGCCCATTTTTGGTGAACAACCTGGGTTGTCCTTGCTGATTAGTGGATAAATTCATCCACCAATAAAAAAGTGCTGTCCAGAGTACTGAAACCATAAAAAAGCTTAGATGCCTTCTTTTTCAAATAATGATACAAAGAAAAATTGAAAATAGGAGTAAATTAGAAAGTTGCTTAGAATTTCGTGCTCAATCTGAATCACAAAAGAAAAATTTTGATTACAGTGTCCCTTTAATAATAATAGTTTACTTCAGCTCCTAAACAGCATTTTATTTTAGAATGGTATTTTGGATACTAAACATTAACAATATTAGCGCTATGATCACACTAATACGGCTCCGTGCACTTTCCATTAAAAGTATAGGGAGAGCTTTAAAGTTAAAATTCCTTGTTTAAAATATTTATCCATCCAAACGGCTTAAAGGAACAGTCTAGTCAAAATTACACTTTCATGATTCACATAGAGCAGCAATTTTAAGCAACTTAATAATTTACTTCTAATAACAATTTGTCTTCATTTTCTTTGTATCTTTATTTGAAAAAGCTTAAATTTTAGCATTTTTATATAAAGATACCAAGAGAACGAATAAAATTGATAATAGGAGTAAAATTAGATGTTCTATCTGAATCCTGAAAGTGTAATTTTGACTAATATTTGTGTATTTGCATCTGTGAAATGGGACAGCTTGGAAAGGGGTTGGGACTGAGAGGCCTATTTATCAAAGGTCTGTCGGACCTGATCCGACAGTGCAGATCAGGTCCGACAGACCTCGCTGAATGTGGAGAGCAATACGCTCGCCGTATTCAGCATTACACCAGCAGCTCTTGTGAAACATAACCTGCAGGCTCGCCAGAAACACGGGCCCTCAAGCGTCATTCGGAGCTTGATAAATGGGCCTCCAAATGTTAACAACAATATCTTATGTCATTTAGGCAATATTTACAGCTTGTACATGTAACCCAGTTTTGTTTACATAGTACCGTCAGAAAGATAGTAAAGTAATCGTTGTTAAATAAATATAGACTATTTGCATTTTAGAACACACAATTATAAAGACACAGGCAGAGAATATTGTGAATTAGTGGCAGGGAAAAATGATCATTTTTTAATCATTTTATTTAAAACAAAAAACATAAAATGTCTGGATTGCAGAATAATTCTGGATTTGGGAATTTGTACCTGTACCATTTTATGTATTATTACCTCCTAAAAATTATAAGACAATATTAAAAATATATATATGATAGAGCTGTCTTTCAGATTTAACTGTGACAAGAATACAATGCAATACATTAGTTGGAATAAGCTATCATTTATAACTAACAAATTTACGGCTAGATTTAGAGTTTTGTCGGTAACGACCCGCGTAGCTAATGCTGGCTTTTTTCTGGCCGCACCTTTAAAATAACTCTGGTATTGAGAGTCCACAGAATGGCTGTGTTAGGCTCCAAAAAAGGAGCGTAGAGCATATTTAATGCAACTTCAACTCTCGATACCAGAGTTGCTTACGGACGCGGCCAGCCTCAAAAACGTGCTCGTGCACGATTCCCCCATAGGAAACAATGGGGCTGTTTGAGCTGAAAAAAACCTAACACCTGCAAAAAAGCCGCGTTCAGCTCCTAACGCAGCCCCATTGTTGTCTATGGGGAAACACTTCCTACGTCTGCACCTAACACTCTAACATGTACCCCGAGTCTAAAGACCCCTAACCTTACACTTATTAACCCCTAATCTGCCGACCGGACCGCACCGCTATTATAATAAAGTTATTAACCCCTAATCCGCCTCACTAACCCTATAATAAATAGTATTAACCCCTAATCTGCCCTCCCTAACATCGCCGACACCTAACTTCAAACATTAACCCCTAATCTGCCGACTGGAGCTCACCGCTATTCTAATAAATGTATTAACCCCTAAAGCTAAGTCTAACCCTAACACTAACACCCCCCTAACTTAAATATAATTTTAATCTAACGAAATTAATTAACTCTTATTAAATAAATTATTCCTATTTAAAGCTAAATACTTACCTGTAAAATAAATCCTAATATAGCTACAATATAAATTATAATTATATTATAGCTATTTTAGGATTAATATTTATTTTACAGGTAACTTTGTATTTATTTTAACCAGGTACAATAGCTATTAAATAGTTAAGAACTATTTAATAGCTAAAATAGTTAAAATAATTACAAATTTACCTGTAAAATAAATCCTAACCGAAGTTACAATTAAACCTAACACTACACTATCAATAAATAAATTAAATAAAATACCTACAATTACCTACAATTAAACCTAACACTACACTATCAATAAATTAATTAAATACAATACCTAGAAATAACTACAATGAAATAAACTAACTAAAGTACAAAAAATAAAAAAGAACTAAGTTACAAAAAATAAAAAAATATTTACAAACATAAGAAAAATATTACAACAATTTTAAACTAATTACACCTACTCTAAGCCCCCTAATAAAATAACAAAGCCCCCCAAAATAAAAAAAATGCCCTACCCTATTCTAAATTACTAAAGTTCAAAGCTCTTTTACCTTACCAGCCCTGAACAGGGCCCTTTGCGGGGCATGCCCCAAGAAATTCAGCTCTTTTGCCTGTAAAAAAACACATACAATACCCCCCCAACATTACAACCCACCACCCACATACCCCTAATCTAACCCAAACCCCCCCTTAAATAAACCTAACACTAAGCCCCTGAAGATCTTCCTACCTTATCTTCACCATACCAGGTATCACCGATCCGTCCTGGCTCCGATATCTTCATCTAAGCCCAAGCGGGGGCTAGATATCCATCATCCGACGGCTGAAGAAGTCCAGAAGAGGCTCCAAAGTCTTCATCCTATCCGGGAAGAAGAGTAGATCCGGACCAGCAACCATCTTCTTCCAAGTGGCATCTTCTATCTTCATCCGATGAGGACCAGCTCCATCTTGAAGACCTCCACCGCGGACCCATCTTCTTCCGACGACGACTTCCTGACGAATGACGGTTCCTTTAAGGGACGTCATCCAAGATGGCGTCCATCGAATTCCGATTGGCTGATAGGATTCTATCAGCCAATCAGAATTAAGGTAGGAATATTCTGATTGGCTGATGGAATCAGCCAATCAGAATCAAGTTCAATCCGATTGGCTGATTCAATCAGCCAATCAGATTGAGCTTGCATTCTATTGGCTGTTCCGATCAGCCAATAGAATGCGAGCTCAATCTGATTGGCTGATCGGATCAGCCAATAGGATTGAACTTGATTCAGCCAATCAGAATTTTTCTACCTTAATTCCGATTGGCTGATAGAATCCTATCAGCCAATCGGAATTCGAGGGACGCCATCTTGGATGACGTCCCTTAAAGGAACCGTCATTCGTCGGGAAGTCGTCGTCGGAAGAAGATGGGTCCGCGGTGGAGGTCTTCAAGATGGAGCCGGTCCTCATCAGATGAAGATAGAAGATGCCGCTTGGAAGAAGATGGTTGCTGGTCCGGATCTACTCTTCTTCCCGGATAGGATGAAGACTTTGGAGCCTCTTCTGGACTTCTTCAGCCATCGGATGATGGATGTCTAGCCCCCGCATGGGCTTAGATGAAGATATCGGAGCCAGGATGGATCAGTGATACCTGGTATGGTGAAGACAAGGTAGCGAGATATTCAGGGGCTTAGTGTTAGGTTTATTTAAGGGGGGTTTGGGTTAGATTAGGGGTATGTGGGTGGTGGGTTGTAATGTTGGGGGGGTATTGTATGTTTTTTTTACAGGCAAAAGAGCTGAACTTCTTGGGGCATGCCCCGCAAAGGGCCCTGTTCAAGGCTGGTAAGGTAAAAGAGCTTTGAACTTTAGTAATTTAGAATAGGGTAGGGCATTTTTTTATTTTGGGGGGCTTTGTTATTTTATTAGGGGGCTTAGAGTAGGTGTAATTAGTTTAAAATTGTTGTAATATTTTTCTTATGTTTGTAAATATTTTTTTATTTTTTGTAACTTAGTTCTTTTTTATTTTTTGTACTTTAGTTAGTTTATTTCATTGTAGTTATTTGTAGATATTTTATTTAAATAATTTATTGATAGTGTAGTGTTAGGTTTAATTGTAGATAATTGTAGGTAGTTTATTTAATTTATTTATTGATAGTGTAGTGTTAGGTTTAATTGTAACTTAGGTTAGGATTTATTTTACAGGTAATTTTGTAATTATTTTAACTATTTTAGCTATTAAATAGTTCTTAACTATTTAATAGCTATTGTACCTGGTTAAAATAAATACAAAGTTACCTGTAAAATAAATATAAATCCTAAAATAGCTATAATATAATTATAATTTATATTGTAGCTATATTAGGATTTATTTTACAGGTAAGTATTTAGCTTTAAATAGGAATAATTTATTTAATAAGAGTTAATTTATTTCGTTAGATTTAAATTATATTTAACTTAGGGGGTTGTTAGGGTTAGGGTTAGACTTAGCTTTTGGGGTTAATACATTTATTAGAATAGCGGCGAGATTCGGTCGGCAGATTAGGGGTTAATAATTGAAGTTAGGTGTCGGCGATGTTAGGGAGGGCAGATTAGGGGTTAATAAATATAATATAGGGGTCGGCGGTGTTAGGGGCAGCAGATTAGGGGTACATAGCTATAATGTAGCTGGCAGCGGCGTGCGGACGGCAGATTAGGGGTTAATTATTGTAGGTAGCTGGCGGCGACGTTGTGGGGGGCAGGTTAGGGGTTAATAAATATAATATAGGGGTCGGCGGTGTTAGGGGCAGCAGATTAGGGGTACATAGCTATAATGTAGCTGGCGGCGGCGTGCGGACGGCAGATTAGGGGTTAATAAGTGTAGGTAGCTGGCTGTGACGTTGTGGGGGGCAGGTTAGGGGTTAATAAATATAATATAGGGGTCGGCGGTGTTAGGGGCAGCAGATTAGGGGTACATAAGTATAACGTAGGTGGCGGTCGGCAGATTAGGGGTTAAAAAAATTTAATTGAGTGTCGGCGATGTGTGGGGGCCTCGGTTTAGGGGTACATAGGTAGTTTATGGGTGTTAGTGTACTTTAGAGCACAGTAGTTAAGAGCTTTATGAACCGGCGTTTGCCCAGAAAGCTCTTAACTACTGACTTTTTTCTGCGGCTGGAGTTTTGTCGTTAGAAGTCTAACGCTCACTTCAGACACGACTCTAAATACCGGAGTTAGAAAGATCCCATTGAAAAGATAGGATACGCAATTTACGTAAGGGGATCTGCGGTATGGAAAAGTCGCGGCTGAAAAGTGAGCGTTAGACCCTTTTTTGACTGACTCCAAATACCGGTGGTAGCCTAAAACCAGCGTTAGGAGCCTCTAACGCTGGTTTTCACGGCTACCGCCAAACTCCAAATCTAGGCCTTAGAATGGTTTCATGATTTGTCACTCACATTTTTTCCACACTATTTCACCACCTGCAGCATTTTCTGTAGAATGTGTCACACGACCTACATTCCTAGTTACAACACTTGCAGTTACTGTTTCCAAAACTGCAAACAGAATACATTAGAACTTTTACTAAAAGTTTTAGCTTTCACCTTGACGAAGGACAAACCAAGTCTGTGAAATCGTCTCTGTCGAGGCTGCTGCACAATCTCATTTTACACAGGATTCAGGTGTAGAATAGCACAGGTTTCTCATTACACCCAGTAAAGCAGTAATTGAACTACTGAGGGATTAATTAGAGCAATCACTGTGAAATTAGGTATTAATGGCTTTACCTTAGTCCTGTGTATATGATAAATGAGGAAAGATAAAACCCATAGGCACTTCTGCTGCAAAAACGAGTGGCCCTAGACCCACAGACAATTGAGAGCGCTCTAGTAGGAGACTAATCTATCTAGTTCCTATGTAAGTGGTTTACAAAGGTTTGAATGACATTTAGTGAATTTGATCAATGGAAGTAAAAAATATTACCTCACTACATTTTTAGTAACCTTAGGCTGCGATGAAACATGCTCAGCATTTTTGTCAATGCTAGGAATGTATAGCCACAAGTTAGTTTAGTCATTCCTATAATCAAATGAAATAATGAAGTGTGTGTGTAAATTAGTATATATATATTATTTTTTTTGGTTGCCAAACTTTTTTAAAGAAAATATGGGACTAAGAAATCAAAAAACTTTGTAAATAGACAAATTATACAGTAGTTACTACAAAAACACTTTATTTTACAATTTAATACAGCTTGGTACAACAAAATACTTCATACGAATCCTCTTCACACAGTGTAGCTTAATACATGCAACTACTTTCTGCAAATCTGTGAACTTAGTTTCTCATTTAGAGCAAGTATGTTTTCAGCTCTGTGGGGGTAAGGATTAATCCACCTTTGTCCTCCACTGCAAGCGTTTTGCCTCTTCCTAAGGTCCCTTGTTCCAGTCTGGTTATGAATAATCAATAGTCTTGCAGAAGTGACTCACTGATTGTTTGCAAGTAAGGCTTCTTCAAGACTATTGATACTCATAAAATTGCAAGATTCTTACCACTACATGAAAGATTGAGAAAGAGTTCAAAGATACCATTGGAGCAAATATCCAACACAGACCTTCCCTGTATTATTCATTGTAACCAGACTGGGACAAGGGACCCTAGGAAGAGGAAAAACGCTTGCAGTGGAGGACAAAGGTGGATTAATCCTTACCCCCGCAGAGCTGAAAACTTACCTCATAGGATTGAAGTTTTATCTGGTAATCAGAAAGACTTACTTCTACATTCATTTAAAGTGGGACCACATTCAAAGTGAACTGCATGAACTGTGATCCACTATTACTTGGGAACATCTCTCACTTAAAGGGATATATTGTAACCGTGCGCTACTTTAACACTATTGATTTCCTCTTTCTATTATTACATGGGTAAACTGTATCAATATTAAGGCAGCACAATCTTTAACTGTGTTTATACACTGCAGTATTTATAATAACACAATAGTAAAGAAAAATAACTTTGTTGTCCCATAAACACACATACTTTAACAAAAGCATTATATTAATAGGTTTAGCGCTGGTGACGTTTCTTGAATTACATTTATATATATATATATATATATTTATATATATATATATATATATATATTGATGTGTATATATATATATATATATTTATTTATTTATTTATATATATATATACAGGTATACCCGCTCATACAGCGGGTTAGGGACCGGAGCCCCGCTGTAAAGTGAAAACCGCCTTAAAGTGAAACAAGGCAGTTTTAGCTTTCTTTTCAGTGTCTAAAATCTTGAAAATATGTATGAATTAACATATTATTTGGGGTGCAATAGTGCTACGTTCAGTTTAACACTAGCAGAACAAGTATTCAATAAATACTGTACCTGTAAAATTGTGGCAATTACTGTAGTAAAATTTGCCAGACTATAGCACTGAGACACAGATTGCACTGCAATGCTATAAACAGAGTGAACTAAGCATAACAAAATGGTGCCAGTCACTTTTCTAGCAATCTCACGATGATTACAGCACTGTTTCAAAATCCTTGGAGGTTGAACTTCAGCTCCACAAAGCGCTGTATTAGCAAAGCGCTGTAAAGTGAAGCGCTGTAAAGTGAGGTATACCTGTATATATATATTTAGTTAGCATGAGAACAGCTATATATAATATGGATAATAACCACTTGTGGTCACTCTTCATTCAGTTTTAAATTAGAAAGGACGTGCATAGCTGACAACAATTATAGACTGGGATACAAGTTGTTATAATTATTTTAAGTTTAGATGTCTAAAAAAAATCATACAATTTAGGAGATCACCATGCCATTAAAGTGAGCACTCTGGAGCTTAAAGGGATATTGAACTCAAAATTCCTCATAAAATATTTAAGTATATATAATGAGAAAAAAATACAATGCACTTTTATTATATAAATTGTCATTTTTCTACAGCACCCTAATTGGCCACAAGAAAAACATTACTAATAGGCTTTTTAAGGGGTATGTTCATAGACTGCAAAGCAATGCAACATTAACTTTTAAAATATTTATTTAGTGTGCAGATATTTCAAATAGTCAAATGAATTAATTTAACAACAAAAAAAGTCTCTAATAGCAAATGTAAGGCTAATGTCTCTTCCATTTAAAGAGGGTAAAAGCAATCCCCTACTGAATCTCACCATGAAGGAATGAAGAGAAACTTTCTTATACTTTGTGACTTAGATTCCAGCTTACCCAACTTAAACATAGCTTAGTTAATCCTTATCCTAATGTTCCCTGTAGCATTTGAGACATTAGGACAGTAACATCTGGAAACGCAAAGACATCCGTGGAACTTTTCCAACATTTGCTTGAGGAACATTTACATGGATGAATGGCTTCATTCCACCATTTGTGGATCATTTATGGAATGTTCTGCTTCCTATTAAACACAGCTGGACGTGAGAAACAGATGCAAGGGGGATATTAAAAATGATTGCAATAGATGCCATTGGCTTACAATACTGAAACTGGGATGAGGTTCAGAACTTTAAACCTTACTCTTTTCCGATAAATTAAATATATTTCATATCACTTGAATTTAAAGAAAAAGGAGAGTTGAAAAGATAAGGTAAAGTCTTTTTAGTTTATACCGCTATTAGGTGCACTATCTCTAATACCAGCTATGACCCCTTTTTGCCTGCAGAACAGTTTGTACAGGGCATGGATTCAGCAAGTGCCTGGATACATTCCTTAATCATTTATTCAATGCTGACTCGACAATATACCTTTTAAACTACACATTCATTCTGCAAACCTCCTGTTCCACCTCATCCCAAATCTTGGACTGAGATTTAGGGGCAGTGCAGCCCACTAAAGCAAACTTAATTTATGATAGTGAAAGCACTTAGAGATGGTACATGCTTTAAAATATTGTTCCATATTCTACTGGAAGTATCCATTTGTAATGGTTGATAAAGTATTTTTCTGCAAATTAATTCAAATTTGCAGAGATGAGAAGGCATTCACAAACCAGGGAATCAGTCACGATGCAGCATATAGTCAAGGGTTTAAGTCCAAACACCAGTCTAAGATCGAGCCAGGCAGAACAAGCAAGAACATAAGTCACTAGGATCTTCACACAAGAATAACCAAGCACCAAATGAAATTAACTGCAGGTTCTTAATGGGTGCTCAATTGGTAACGAGCTGTAGCTGGAAATTCAGGGGAGCAAGAATAGGAGTCAAAGGAAACATAATAACCACAGTGCACAGATTCAGTTAGTAAGTTTGTTTCTGGTTCTATTAACAATGAAGCCTGTGGTGGGCGCGGTCCGTGCTCTGACGTGCGTGCTTGACGTGCGTGCAATGCTACACGCTGAGTGCTGGGCTCAGTGAGACGCCAAGGTTCAGGCCTTGTTCACAGAGGAGAATCATCTACTGGGCAACAAGGTGGGAGGAAAAGGTACTAGCCGGGATCCACACCCGGCAGACCGAACAATCCACGCCAAGTTGCTGTCAAGCAGGTCAGACTTTTCCCTAGGCACTGGAAGGGATAGTGCCGGGACTAATACCCAATTGCGAAGGGGTAGCATAGGACGCAACATCTTGCACCTTACTATATGGTGGTTCACTAACCCCCCTTACTGGAATAGGGCTGTGGATATACGCTGCCTTGCAGTTACATACCGCAGAAGTGACCGTTAGAATAAACAGCGAGCTGGGCTGCTGTTAAAGGCCCAGCCTGCAACATTAGGCACACTGGAGTGCCGCTTTTTTTGTGAGTACATTGCAAATCGTTTTCTCTTACATAAAAGTTACCTTGATTAGACAGATTCACACATGCCTGGCATGTTCTCTTGTTTTATACTCTTTTTTTACATATTTGGAGAACTCCATCGTCTTCCTTCCTCTGAATCAGCGAGCTGGGCTGCTGTTGAAGGTCCAGCCTGCACCTATAGGCACAACTGAGTGCCATTGGAGTATAACCAGAGGCAGAACTGATAGCATATAAGAAGGCGCTGGAAACTGTGACAGAAATGACCTACACATCATCTGCAATAATGAGCTGCTAAGAAAGACTGAAACTATTAAGCATGATCCTCTGTAATGTATACCTTTAAGAGAACTAGTTTCCTGTTTTCTATAGGAAGTATGTGAACAAGGGGTAATGTATAACAAAGGGCAATCAAAGTATTGGTTTGCACTAAGTAATACTCTTTATAACGTCAATGAGGATTAGGTCCTTCTTGTATACGTGTTGGTATGCTTACTGTTATAATTTCTTAGGCCTAGATTTGGAGTTCGGCGGTAAAAGGGCTGTTAACGCTCCGCGGGCTTTTTTCTGGCCGCACCATAAAATTAACTCTGGTATCGAGAGTTCAAACAAATGCTGCGTTAGGCTCCAAAAAAGGAGCGTAGAGCATTTTTACCGCAAATGCAACTCTCGATACCAGAGTTGCTTACGGACGCGGCCGGCCTCAAAAACGTGCTCGTGCACGATTCCCCCATAGGAAACAATGGGGCTGTTTGAGCTGAAAAAAAACCTAACACCTGCAAAAAAGCAGCGTTCAGCTCCTAACGCAGCCCCATTGTTTCCTATGGGGAAACACTTCCTACGTCTGCACCTAACACCCTAACATGTACCCCGAGTCTAAACACCCCTACCCTTACACTTATTAACCTCTAATCTGTCGCCCCCCGCTATCGCTGACCCCTGCATATTTTTTTAAACCCCTAATCTGCCGCTCCGTAAACCGCCGCCACCTACGTTATCCCTATGTACCCCTAATCTGCTACCCCTAACACCGCCGACCCCTATATTATATTTATTAACCCCTAACCTGCCCCCCACAACGTCGCCGACACCTGCCTACACTTATTAACCCCTAATCTGCCGAGCGGACCTGAGCGCTACTATAATAAAGTTATTAACCCCTAATCCGCCTCACTAACCCTATCATAAATAGTATTAACCCCTAATCTGCCCTCCCTAACATCGCCGACACCTAACTTCAATTATTAACCCCTAATCTTCCGATCGGAGCTCACCGCTATTCTAATAAATGGATTAACCCCTAAAGCTAAGTCTAACCCTAACACTAACACCCCCCTAAGTTAAATATAATATTTATCTAACGAAATAAATTAACTCTTATTAAATAACTTATTCCTATTTAAAGCTAAATACTTACCTGTAAAATAAATCCTAATATAGCTACAATATAAATTATAATTATATTATAGCTATTTTAGGATTAATATTTATTTTACAGGCAACTTTGTATTTATTTTAACCAGGTACAATAGCTATTAAATAGTTAATAACTATTTAATAGTTACCTAGTTAAAATAATAACAAATTTACCTGTAAAATAAATCCTAACCTAAGTTATAATTAAACCTAACACTACCCTATCAATAAAATAATTAAATAAACTACCTACAATTACCTACAATTAACCTAACACTACACTATCAATAAATTAATTAAACACAATTCCTACAAATAAATACAATTAAATAAACTAGCTAAAGTACAAAAAATAAAAAAGAACTAAGTTACAGAAAATAAAAAAATATTTACAAACATAAGAAAAATATTACAACAATTTTAAACTAATTACACCTACTCTAAGCCCCCTAATAAAATAACAAAGCCCCCCAAAATAAAAAATTCCCTACCCTATTCTAAATTAAAAAAGTTACAAGCTCTTTTACCTTACCAGCCCTGAACAGGGCCCTTTGCGGGGCATGCCCCAAGGATTTCAGCTCTTTTGCCTGTAAAAAAAAACATACAATACCCCCCCCCCCAACATTACAACCCACCACCCACATACCCCTAATCTAACCGAAACCCCCCTTAAATAAACCTAACACTAAGCCCCTGAAGATCTTCCTACCTTGTCTTCACCATCCAGGTATCACCGATCCGTCCTGGCTCCAAGATCTTCATCCAACCCAAGCGGGGGTTGGCGATCCATAATCCGGTCCAGAAGAGGCTCCAAAGTCTTCCTCCTATCCGGCAAGAAGAGGACATCCGGACCGGCAAACATCTTCTCCAAGCGGCATCTTCGATCTTCTTCCATCCGGAGCGAAGCGGCAGGATCCTGAAGACCTCCAGCGCGGAACATCCATCCGGACCGACGACTGAACGACGAATGACTGTTCCTTTAAGGGACGTCATCCAAGATGGCGTCCCTCGAATTCCGATTGGCTGATAGGATTCTATCAGCCAATCGGAATTAAGGTAGGAATTTTCTGATTGGCTGATGGAATCAGCCAATCAGAATCAAGTTCAATCCGATTGGCTGATCCAATCAGCCAATCAGATTGAGCTCGCATTCTATTGGCTGTTCCGATCAGCCAATAGAATGCGAGCTCAATCTGATTGGCTGATTGGATCGGCCAATCGGATTGAACTAGATTCTGATTGGCTGATTCCATCAGCCAATCAGAAAATTCCTACCTTAATTCCGATTGGCTGATAGAATCCTATCAGCCAATCGGAATTCGAGGGACGCCATCTTGGATGACGTCCCTTAAAGGAACAGTCATTCGTCGTTCAGTCGTCGGTCCGGATGGATGTTCCGCGCTGGAGGTCTTCAGGATCCTGCCGCTTCGCTCCGGATGGAAGAAGATCGAAGATGCCGCTTGGAGAAGATGTTTGCCGGTCCGGATGTCCTCTTCTTGCCGGATAGGAGGAAGACTTTGGAGCCTCTTCTGGACCTCTTCAGCAACAGATTATGGATCGCCAACCCCCGCTTGGGTTGGATGAAGATCTTGGAGCCAGGACGGATCGGTGATACCTGGATGGTGAAGACAAGGTAGGAAGATCTTCAGGGGATTAGTGTTAGGTTTATTTAAGGGGGGTTTGGGTTAGATTAGGGGTATGTGGGTGGTGGGTTGTAATGTTGGGGGGGGGTATTGTATGTTTTTTTTACTGGCAAAAGAGCTGAACTTCTTGGGGCATGCCCCGCAAAGGGTCCTGTTCAGGGCTGGTAAGGTAAAAGAGCTTGTAACTTTTTTAATTTAGAATAGGGTAGGGAATTTTTTATTTTGGGGGGCTTTGTTATTTTATTAGGGGGCTTAGAGTAGGTGTAATTAGTTTAAAATTGTTGTAATATTTTTCTTATGTTTGTAAATATTTTTTTATTTTCTGTAACTTAGTTCTTTTTTATTTTTTGTACTTTAGCTAGTTTATTTAATTGTATTTATTTGTAGGAATTGTGTTTAATTAATTTATTGATAGTGTAGTGTTAGGTTAATTGTAGGTAATTGTAGGTAGTTTATCTAATTATTTTATTGATAGGGTAGTGTTATGTTTAATTATATCTTAGGTTAGGATTTATTTTACAGGTAATTTTGTTATTATTTTAACTAGGTAACTATTAAATAGTTCTTAACTATTTAATAGCTATTGTACCTGGTTAAAATAATTACAAAGTTGCCTGTAAAATAAATATTAATCCTAAAATAGCTATAATATAATTATAATTTATATTGTAGCTATATTATGATTTATTTTACAGGTAAGTATTTAGCTTTAAATAGGAATAATTTATTTAATAAGAGTTAATTTATTTCGTTAGATAAAAATTATATTTAACTTAGGGGGGTGTTAGTGTTAGGGTTAGACTTAGCTTTAGGGGTTAATACATTTATTAGAATAGTGGTGAGCTCCGGTCGGCAGATTAGGGGTTAATAATTGAAGTTAGGTGTCGGCGATGTTAGGGAGGGCAGATTAGGGGTTAATACTATTTATGATAGGGTTAGTGAGGCGGATTAGGGGTTAATACATTTATTATAGTAGCGCTCAGGTCCGCTCGGCAGATTAGGGGTTAATAAGTGTAGGCAGGTGTCGGCGACGTTGAGGGGGGCAGATTAGGGGTTAATAAATATAATATAGGGGTCGGCGATGTTAGGGCAGCAGATTAGGGGTACATAGGGATAACGTAGGTGGCGGCGATTTGCGGTCGGAAGATTAGGGGTTAATTATTTTAAGTAGCTGGCGGCGACGTTGTGGGGGGCAAGTTAGGGGTTAATAAATGTAATACAGGGGTCGGCGGGGTTAGGGGCAGCAGATTAGGGGTACATAAGTATAACGTAGGTGGCGGTCGGCAGATTAGGGGTTAAAAAATTTAATCGAGTGGCGGCGGTGTGGGGGGACCTCGGTTTAGGGGTACATAGGTAGTTTATAGGTGTTAGTGTACTTTAGGGTACAGTAGTTAAGAGCTTTATAAACCGGCGTTAGCCAGAAAGCTCTTAACTCCTGCTATTTTCAGGCGGCTGGAGTCTTGTCGTTAGAGCTCTAACGCTCACTTCAGAAACGACTCTAAATACCGGCGTTAGAAAGATCCCATTGAAAAGATAGGATACGCAAATGGCGTAGGGGGATCTGCGGTATGGAAAAGTCGCGGCTGAAAAGTGAGCGTTAGACCCTTTAATCACTGACTCCAAATACCAGCGGGCGGCCAAAACCAGCGTTAGGAGCCTCTAACGCTGGTTTTGACGGCTACCGCCGAACTCCAAATCTAGGCCTTAGTCTTACTTTTATATATAAATCTTACCCAGTTCTAATTTAACTAGTGCAGGTTATATACACCTTGATAATATTGGGCTCATTACCCTTCCGGTGGGAAAATATAGGAGACAAGAAAGAGGCAACTTGTTACAACTAGCAGAAATTTATAAAAACTGTAATTGAAATAATTCAATATCAATATGCTCCCTTATGGACAAATTTATTCTAACTACCTCTAATACTAAAACTACAATCATGACAGGGAGAAGGCAACAGGAAAAAAAAGTGGTCAGACGCAGCACAGACACTATTACAGAGCCCTCTCAGGAAACTGGGACAGAAGTAATAAGTAATTCAGACTTACTGAAACAAATTAGTAATCTATTTATGCCCAAATTTGATACATTACAAAATAGTGTTGATGCTATTTCAGCAGAAATCAAACAAATTGCAGCTAGAGTAAGTCTAACTGAACAAAGGATCTCTGATTTAGAGGACAGAGACATTGAAAAAGATAAAGATTTAAGAGGAATGCATAAACAACTCAAATTCTTGACTGACAAAATTGAAGATCTTGAAAATAGATCTAGGAGAAATAACTTAAGAATAATTGGGATTTCTGAGGTAGTTCAGGATAAAGATTTACTACATTTTGCATCAGTTCAGTTACCCTCATTACTAAAAATAGCAGATCCTAATCATAGTTTTTCAATAGAATGTGCACATAGGATTTGTAGCCTTAAAAACCGTGAGGAAGTCAGAGACAGACCAAGACCTATCATTATAAAGTTTTTGAATTTTCAGGAAAAAACTCAACTTTTTCAAGCTTACAGAGCCCAAAAGGAGGTGTACTATAATGGTAAGAAATGTTTGATCTTTCAAGATTTCTCATTTGAGACCTCTAATAAGAGGAAAGCATGTGCACCATTATGTTCTCGCCTGATCCAAGAAGGCAGGTCAGTTAAGCTTCTATACCCGGCTAGAATTAGTATAAAAACTAATGAGGGGTTTCAAGTTTTTGATAGTCCACAGGCAGCAGAAATTTTTTTAAAAGAAGAACTTAAGTAAGAACGGTAATATGTATTGAATATTTTAGAAAAATTTAAAGTAAAATGTTTAACAGTGTACACAACAATGTTCTCAGTGCTAGGTCTGGATTATAGGGTTAAGGCAGGTTGATTGGTTCTACGGATTTTGTGGAGTATTTCCCCCCCTCTTTTTTTTTTTCTTCTTTCCCGCCGCCTTTCCTCTCTCCCATGGATGGAAGGCCGGAGATTAAGTATTTCTGTTTCCCCCCTCAATAAAAGAGTAGAAAATTATAGAGACTCTTAAGATAGGTTCATGGAATGTGGGAGGGTTCACCTCCCCAATCAAGAGGAAGGCAATATTAAAACAATTAAATAAATTAAATATTGATATAGGTTTATTACAGGAAACACACTTAGATGAATTTGAAAGTCAAAAATTAAAATGGGGTTGGGTGGGAGAGGTAATTTTTGCACCAGGAGTACATAGGAAATATGGGGTAGCTATACTTTTTAGGAAAAATATACAATATCAAATTCTCAGATGGGTAATAGATCACCAGGGTAGGTATATTATTCTCGAAATAGAAATAGGGGGAAGGAAAGTCGTAATCTGTAATATATATGGCCCTAATGAAAGGCCTTTCTGGGAGAAAATTCAAGTTAAATTAATGGAATTTGGAAAAAATATTGTAGTAGGAGGAGATCTTAACTTGGCCCCTATAGAGTGTCTGGATAGGAAAAAAATGGGAAAGAATGCCCGATCCGGTAATGGGGATACTAAAATATTTAAAACTTTTTGTCATAATTTGGAATTGTTGGACATATGGAGGAATGTTAACCCAGACTCCAAAGAGTACACCTGCCTCTCTAAGGTATACAAATCGCTTTCCCGCATCAATATTTTTCTAATCAGTAACAATTTATTCTCATTGGTTCATAAAACAGAAATTCACCCAATTACTATTTCAGATCATGCCCCAATATCATTGTCTTTAGTGATTAAAAGTGGTAAAACATTAAATAATAGATTATTTTTCCCTACCTATTTATATAACAACGTAAAATTTAGGGAGTTTTTAAATAATCAATGGATTGATTATTATAAGAGGAATAAGGAATCAGTTCAGAACGTTGAATCTATTTGGCAAGCTTTAAAAGCCGTTATTCGAGGAGAAGTACTGGCTTATGTAGTCAGGATGAAGAGGAAAAACAATAAATATTGGTTTTCAACTTACAAATCAAATAGTTAACAAATATCTATTTAAGAATAATAACAAAAAAAATGGGAGGATTATATAAAAGCAAAAAAACAACGAGACAATTGGTGTATTCTGAAAGAATCACAGAGTGAGCTTAGCAGTAATAGCCAATTTATGGCTCATAGTAATAAAATAGGAAAATATTTAGCACAGGTGGTGAAATCTCAGAGGCCAACTAAAGTAATAACATCTATTAAAACGAGAGACAAAACTTATAGCCAATCTCAGGAAATTTCTTGTGAATTCCTTCATTATTTTCAAAAACTATACGGTGCAAAAGCAATAGACCAAGAAAGGAAAGAGATGTTTTGGGCTAATATTAAACTCCCCCAAATAGCTAAAGAGGATCTAAAAATGCTTAATTCCTCAATTACAGATGAAGAAATTAAAAAAGCAATAAAAAATTTGAAGTTAAATAAAACTCCAGGTCCTGATGATTTACCAGGAGAACTATATAAAATTATTGATGATTCTATTATCCCTATTTTGAAACAATTATACAATTCTTTTTTTTTAGAAGGCCAATCTCCATCCAAATATTTTACAGAATCCAGAATTATTCTGATTTCTAAAACAGGGAAAGATTTGAACTTAATGGATTCATATAGGCCCATTTCCCTCCTCAATGTGGACTATAAAATTCTCACATATATTTTGGCTAGTAGACTTCAATTAAGTATTAGCTCACTTGTTCATCCAGATCAAACTGGGTTTGTTAAGGGAAGGACTATGGTGAATAATATAAGGAAATTAGAGATAGTAATCAACTACTGTGAGGTAGCGGGGAAGGCAGGTATATTTACAGGAGAGGATGCAGCTGTTATTTCCTTAGATACACAAAAAGCTTTTTATACCCTGTTATGGGATCATATGTTTTTCACTCTAAGTAAAACAGAATTTATGCTTACCTGATAAATTACTTTCTCCAACGGTGTGTCCGGTCCACGGCGTCATCCTTACTTGTGGGATATTCTCTTCCCCAACAGGAAATGGCAAAGAGTCCCAGCAAAGCTGGTCACATGATCCCTCCTAGGCTCCGCCCACCCCAGTCATTCGACCGACGGACAGGAGGAAATATATATAGGAGAAATCATATGATACCGTGGTGACTGTAGTTAGAGAAAATAATTCATCAGACCTGATTAAAAAAAACCAGGGCGGGCCGTGGACCGGACACACCGTTGGAGAAAGTAATTTATCAGGTAAGCATAAATTCTGTTTTCTCCAACATAGGTGTGTCCGGTCCACGGCGTCATCCTTACTTGTGGGAACCAATACCAAAGCTTTAGGACACGGATGAAGGGAGGGAGCAAATCAGGTCACCTAAACGGAAGGCACCACAGCTTGCAAAACCTTTCTCCCAAAAATAGCCTCCGAAGAAGCAAAAGTATCAAATTTGTAAAATTTGGCAAAAGTGTGCAGTGAAGACCAAGTCGCTGCCTTACATATCTGGTCAACAGAAGCCTCGTTCTTGAAGGCCCATGTGGAAGCCACAGCCCTAGTGGAGTGAGCTGTGATTCTTTCAGGAGGCTGCCGTCCGGCAGTCTCATAAGCCAATCGGATAATGCTTTTAAGCCAAAAGGAAAGAGAGGTAGAAGTCGCTTTTTGACCTCTCCTTTTACCAGAATAAACAACAAACAAGGAAGATGTTTGTCTGAAATCTTTAGTAGCCTCTAAATAAAATTTTAGAGCACGGACTACGTCCAAATTGTGTAACAAACGTTCCTTCTTTGAAACTGGATTCGGACACAAAGAAGGTACAACTATCTCCTGGTTAATATTTTTGTTGGAAACAACTTTTGGAAGAAAACCAGGCTTAGTACGCAAAACCACCTTATCTGCATGGAACACCAGATAGGGCGGAGAACACTGCAGAGCAGATAACTCTGAAACTCTTCTAGCAGAAGAAATTGCAACCAAAAACAAAACTTTCCACGATAATAACTTAATATCTATGGAATGTAAGGGTTCAAACGGAACCCCTTGAAGAACTGAAAGAACTAGATTTAGACTCCAGGGAGGAGTCAAAGGTCTGTAAACAGGCTTGATTCTAACCAGAGCCTGAACAAATGCTTGAACATCTGGCACAGCTGCCAGCCTTTTGTGAAGTAAAACAGATAAAGCAGAGATCTGTCCCTTCAGAGAACTTGCAGATAATCCTTTCTCCAAACCTTCTTGTAGAAAGGATAGAATCTTAGGAATTTTTATCTTGTTCCATGGGAATCCTTTAGATTCACACCAACAGATGTATTTTTTCCATATTTTATGGTAAATTTTTCTAGTTACAGGCTTTCTAGCCTGAATCAGAGTATCTATTACAGAATCTGAAAACCCACGCTTTGATAAAATCAAGCGTTCAATCTCCAAGCCGTCAGTTGGAGGGAAACCAGATTCGGATGTTCGAATGGACCTTGAACAAGAAGGTCCTGTCTCAAAGGTAGCTTCCATGGTGGAGCCGATGACATATTCACCAGGTCTGCATACCAAGTCCTGCGTGGCCACGCAGGAGCTATCAAGATCACCGAAGCCCTCTCCTGATTGATCCTGGCTACCAGCCTGGGAATGAGAGGAAAGGGTGGGAATACATAAGCTAGGTTGAAGGTCCAAGGTGCTACTAGTGCATCTACTAGAGTCGTCTTGGGATCCCTGGATCTGGACCCGTAGCAAGGAACCTTGAAGTTCTGACGAGACGCCATCAGATCCATGTCTGGAATGCCCCATAATTGAGTTATTTGGGCAAAGATTTCCGGATGGAGTTCCCACTCCCCCGGATGAAATGTCTGACGACTCAGAAAATCCGCTTCCCAATTGTCCACTCCTGGGATGTGGATTGCAGACAAGTGGCAGGAGTGATCCTCCGCCCATTGAATTATTTTGGTCACTTCTTCCATCGCCAGGGAACTCCTTGTTCCCCCCTGATGATTGATATATGCAACAGTCGTCATGTTGTCTGATTGAAACCTTATGAATTTGGCCTTTGCTAGTTGAGGCCAAGCTTTGAGAGCATTGAATATTGCTCTCAGTTCCAGAATGTTTATCGGGAGAAGAGATTCTTCCCGAGACCATAGACCCTGAGCTTTCAGGGGTTCCCAGACCGCACCCCAACCCACCAGGCTGGCGTCGGTCGTGACAATGACCCACTCTGGTCTGCGGAAGCTCATTCCCTGTGACAGATTGTCCAGGGTCAGCCACCGATGGAGTGAATCTCTGGTCTTTTGATCTACTTGAATCGTTGGAGACAAGTCTGTATAATCCCCATTCCACTGTCTGAGCATGCACAGTTGTAATGGTCTTAGATGAATTCGTGCAAAAGGAACTATGTCCATTGCTGCAACCATCAATCCTATTACTTCCATGCACTGCGCTATGGAAGGACGAAGAACAGAATGAAGTACTTGACAAGAGCTTAGAATTTTTGATTTTCTGACCTCTGTCAGAAAAATCCTCATTTCTAAGGAATCTATTATTGTTCCCAAGAAGGGAACTCTTGTTGACGGGGACAGAGCACTTTTTTCTTTGTTCACTTTCCATCCGTGAGATCTGAGAAAGGCTAGGACGATGTCCGTATGAGCCTTTGCTTTTGACAGAGACGACGCTTGAATCAGGATGTCGTCCAAGTAAGGTACTACTGCAATGCCCCTTGGTCTTAGAACCGCTAGAAGGGACCCTAGTACCTTTGTGAAAATCCTTGGAGCAGTGGCTAATCCGAATGAAAGTGCCACAAACTGGTAATGCTTGTCCAGAAAAGCGAACCTTAGGAACTGATGATGTTCCTTGTGGATAGGAATATGTAGGTACGCATCCTTTAAATCCACGGTAGTCATAAATTGATTTTCCTGGATAGTAGGTAGGATCGTTCGAATAGTTTCCATTTTGAACGATGGAACCTTGAGAAATTTGTTTAGGATCTTGAGATCCAAAATTGGTCTGAATGTTCCCTCTTTTTTGGGAACTATGAACAGGTTGGAATAAAAACCCATCCCTTGTTCTCTTATTGGAACTGGATGAATCACTCCCATCTTTAACAGGTCTTCTACACAATGTAAGAATGCCTGTCTTTTTATTTGGTTTGAAGATAATTGAGACCTGTGGAACCGTCCCCTTGAGGGTAGTTCCTTGAATTCCAGGAGATAACCTTGGGAAACTATTTCTAGCGCCCAAGGATCCTGAACATCTCTTGCCCAAGCCTGAGCAAAGAGAGAAAGTCTGCCCCCCACCAGATCCGGTCCCGGATCGGGGGCCATCCCTTCATGCTGTTTTGGTAGCAGTGGTAGGCTTCTTGGCCTGCTTACCCTTGTTCCAGCCTTGCATTGGTCTCCAGGTTTGGGTTGTGAAGAATTACCCTCTTGCTTAGAGGATGTAGAATTAGAGGCTGGTCCGTTTCTGCGAAAGGGACGAAAATTAGGCTTATTTTTAGCCTTAAAAGACCTATCCTGTGGGAGGGCGTGGCCCTTTCCCCCAGTGATGTCTGAAATAATCTCTTTCAAATCAGGTCCAAATAATGTTTTACCCTTGAAAGGGATGTTAAGCAATTTTGTCTTGGAAGACACATCCGCTGACCAAGACTTTAGCCAAAGCGCTCTGCGCGCCACGATAGCAAACCCTGAATTTTTCGCCGCTAATCTAGCTAATTGCAAAGCGGCATCTAAAATAAAAGAGTTAGCCAATTTAAGTGCTTGAACTCTGTCCATAACCTCCTCATACGAAGATTCTTTATTGAGCGACTTTTCTAGTTCCTCGAACCAGAAACACGCTGCCGTAGTGACAGGAACAATGCATGAAATTGGTTGTAGAAGGTAACCTTGCTGAACAAAAATCTTTTTAAGCAAACCCTCTAATTTTTTATCCATAGGATCTTTGAAAGCACAACTATCTTCGATAGGAATAGTAGTGCGTTTGTTTAGAGTAGAAACCGCCCCCTCAACCTTGGGGACTGTCTGCCATAAGTCCTTTCTGGGGTCGACTATAGGAAATAATTTCTTAAATATAGGGGGGGGGGGACAAAAGGTATGCCGGGCCTTTCCCACTCTTTATTTACTATGTCCGCCACCCGCTTGGGTATAGGAAAAGCGTCGGGGGGCACCGGAACCTCTAGGAACTTGTCCATCTTACATAATTTCTCTGGAATGACCAAATTGTCACAATCATCCAGAGTAGATAATATCTCCTTAAGCAGTGCTCGGAGATGTTCTAATTTAAATTTAAATGTCTCAACATCAGGTTCAGCTTGTTGAGAAATTTTTCCTGAATCTGAAATTTCTCCCTCAGACAAAACCTCCCTCATGGCCCCTTCAGATTGGTGTGAGGGTATGTCAGAACAGTTATCATCAGCGTCCTCTTGCTCTTCAGTGTTTAAAACAGAGCAATCACGCTTTCTCTGATAAGTAGGCATTTTGGATAAAATGTTTGCTATAGAGTTATCCATTACAGCCGTTAATTGTTGCATGGTAATAAGAATTGGCGCACTAGATGTACTAGGGGCCTCTTGTGTGGGCAAAACTGGTGTAGACACAGAAGGGGATGATGTAGTATCATGTTTACTCCCCTCATTTGAGGAATCATCTTGGGCAATATCATTATCTGTGGCATTGCTGTCCCTACTTTGTTTGGACACTATGGCACAATTATCACATAAATTTAAATGGGGAGACACCTTGGCTTTCATACATATAGAACATAGCTTATCTGATGGTACAGACATGTTAAACAGGCTTAAACTTGTCAACAAAGCACAAAAAACGTTTTAAAATAAAACCGTTACTGTCACTTTAAATTTCAAACTGAAAACACTTTATTACTGAATATGTGAAAAAGTATGAAGGAATTGTTCAAAATTCACCAAAATTTCACCACAGTGTCTTAAAGCCTTAAAAGTATTGCACACCAAATTTCAGAGCTTTAACCCTTAAATTAACGGAACCGGAGCCGTTTTTACATTTAACCCCTATACAGTCCCAGCTATATGCTTTGCTGAGACCCAACCAAGCCCAGAGGGGAATACGATACCAAATGACGCCTTCTATAAGCTTTTTCAGTGATTCTTAGCTCCTCACACATGCATCTGCATGCCTTGCTCTCCAAAAACAACTGCGCATTAGTGGCGCGAAAATGAGGCTCTGTCTATAACTAGAAAAGGCCCCCATCTGAAAAAGGTGTCCAACACAGTGCCTGCCGTTTTTCTAAACAATCCCCAAGATTATAATAACCATTAATAGTTAGAATCTGCAAAATATGCCTAGCAAAGCAATCGTTTTAGCCCAGAAAAATGTCTACCAGTTTTTTAAGCCCTTATGAAGCCCTTTATTCTTTTATTTAACTAAAATAATAAATGGCTTACCGGTCCCCATAAGGGGAAATGACAGCCTTCCAGCATTACATAGTCTTGTTAGAAATATGGCCAGTCATACCTTAAGCAGAAAAGTCTGCCAACTGTTTCCCCCAACTGAAGTTACTTCATCTCAACAGTCCTGTGTGGAAACAGCAATCGATTTTAGTAACTTCTGCTAAAATCATCTTCCTCTTACAAACAGAAATCTTCATCTTTTTTCTGTTTCAGAGTAAATAGTACATACCAGCACTATTTTAAAATAACAAACACTTGATTGAAGAATAAAAACTACATTTAAACACCAAAAAACTCTTAACCATCTCCGTGGAGATGTTGCCTGTGCAACGGCAAAGAGAATGACTGGGGTGGGCGGAGCCTAGGAGGGATCATGTGACCAGCTTTGCTGGGACTCTTTGCCATTTCCTGTTGGGGAAGAGAATATCCCACAAGTAAGGATGACGCCGTGGACCGGACACACCTATGTTGGAGAAATTTGGAATTAAGGACAATTTCTTTAATATTATACTACTACTTTATTCATCTCTCTTAGCGGCCCCAGTGATTAATTGTACTATAACAGATAAATTTACTTTACAAAGTGGGACTAGACAGGGTTTCCCTATTTCAACGCTCCTTTTCGACTTGGCTTTAGAACCACTGGCCCTATATTTTAGGAATCATCTCGAAGGAATTATTATTGGAAAACACAAAATCCAGCAGGCAATATATACGCAGATGATCTCCTCATTTTTACCCAGAATCTCCAAATTAATCTCCCAGTAATCTCTGACATATTAGAAACATTTCAAACATTTACAGGACTGGTAGTAAATAAAAATAAATCTGAACTATTATGGTTAATTAAACATAAAAATTCTCCACCTACAGCGTTTAAAGAAGCTGAAGAGTTTATCACATATCTTGGGGTAAAATTTGCACGGGAAACAAGTAAGAGGTATAAGTTAAATTTTCTCCCACTGATACAGTCCTTTAAGGAAGACACAGAAAGATGGATGAACCTTCCGCTATCACTCTCAGACAGAATACATCTAATTAAAATGGTTTCACTACCCAGATTTATTTATGTATTTCAGGCTCTACCACTTCTTCTATATAGAAAAGATATACTTTTGATCAATAAACATAACACAATTTATTTGGAAAAGGAAAAAGCCAAGAATAGCTATGAAATGTTTTTTTGTCGAGAAAAAGTAAGCGGGACTGGCTTTGCCAGATGTGGAATCTTATAATATTGCAGTAAATATGAAATATGTTTTGGATTGGTTCCTGGAGGAGGGACACTTTTCAATTTATGATTTAGAAGAGGCCTTGGTTGCTCCATTTGCATTAAAGGCCTTAGTACACATGCCCCCGAAACTAATTCCAAAAGATATTAAATCATTAGTAATTATAGAACAACCCTTTAAGGCGTGGAGAAAGTTCTGTGTCAAATTAGGTATTAACCATAAAGTCTCCCCTTTTTTAACTATTATGGGAAACCCAGAATTTTTAGTAGGATATGAATCTAGCAGATTTGGTAAATGGGGTAATTTGGGGGTTAAATATATAGCCCAACTAATTAATATGGAAGATAACAGAGTTAAAACGTTTGATGAATGTAAATTAGAGTATGGGATTCCAAATTACCTTTTTTTCTCATATTTACAACTTAGGCATTATATTGAGCAATGTCTTAGACTTAATGACACAGATTGGAATAATGATTGCCTGAAGCAAATAACATTATTATTCCGACTGAGGAAATACTCCATTGCACCAACTTACAAGTACTTATTAGTTGGACAAGAAAATAGTAATACTAGATTTTTGGAATTAAAATGGAATGAGCTTAGTACAGATTAAAATGAGTTGGAATGGATGATGAGCTCAGTGACGAGAACTGGTCAAGCTATGCTTGGGCAGTACTTTAGAAAGCAACAAGTCAAAATGCTTTACCAAGTTTATATTACCCCTAAAGTTATCTCATATTGGGTTAAAAAAGGGGACATACCAACTTGTAGTAAGTGTAAATTTAAGTCTGCAGATATGATACACCTATTCTGGTCTTGTCCTATTATACAAAGATTTTGGGGTAAAATCTCCTTTTGGGCCTCTAAAATTCTGAATCAGTTTATTCATCTTAATTCCCAAAATGTGTTTTTTTTAATAACTAAGGAAGTTGGTGGGGAAAATACTATATTGCTTAATACACTTATCCTGTTAGGTAGGAAAATAATATTGAGAAACTGGCAGTCTGTTAAAGAGCCCAAATTTTCAGAAATTAAAAATAATGTTTTACATCATATGTTTTTAGAACAGGTCCAAGTACAAATGGATAAAGAACCAAATATTAACAGCTTCTTTAAAAAAAGGGGAAAATATATAAAAAATACTAGATATTGAGACTCAAAAACTAGTTGTATCTCCCTTTAAAAACTCAATTTATTTATTAGAAGCTAATTTGAGGGGAGAGTGGTTATATCTTGGGCCGGACGCCTAGGGGAGAGAGGTCTGGGGTGAAAGTCCCGTCCCCCCCCCTTTTTTTTTTTTCCTTCCCTTTCCCCCTGCTGGATCCACCGAATAATACAGTATATTTTTTTTTTTCTTTTCTTTTAACAGAGTTTAGCATTAGCACATAATAATGTTTACTTAAAACACTGTTTTATCTATACTCAACTATGGAGATCGACCCTAAAGATGCATTGTTTGATTCAATATTTGTTTATGACAAAATGAGATTAATTTTGTGCTCTGAGGTCTTCAGATCCTGGAATTAGAATTTGGATGAATAATATGTTCTGGTTTGGTCTCCCTTTTCTTTTCTTTGTTTTTTGTAATTTACCTTGCGAAGTGTAACCAAAGCGAATGTGCTTACTATTGTAATGGTGATTGTTTTAATTGTATCATTATTTTTCTGTTGGAAGAAATTAATAAATAATATAAATAAAAAAAACAATGAAGCCTGAGGATTCACCATTTGTCAATAGGTATCCTGCTAGAAGGATCTAGTAGACAATAGGTAGACTATGGCTATAAAAGAGGTGCACATGACCAGTATCCTGCTAGAAGGATCTAGTAGACAATAGGTAGACTATGGCTATAAAAGAGGTGTACATGACCAGTATCCTGCTAGAAGGATCTAGTAGACAATAGGTAGACTATGGCTATAAAAGAGGTGCACATGACCAGTATCCTGCTAGAAGGATCTAGTAGACAATAGGTAGACTATGGCTATAAAAGAGGTGCACATGACCAGTATCCTGCTAGAAGGATCTAGTAGACAATGTGTAGACTATGGCTATAAAATAGGTGCACATGGCCAGTATCCTGTTAGAAGGAGCCATTTGACAATGGGTAGACTATGGCTATAAAAGAGGTGCACATGACCAGTATCCTGCTAGAAGGATCTATTTGACAATGGGTAGACTACGGCTATAAAAGAGGTGCACATGGCCAGTATCCTGCTAGAAGGATCTATTTGACAATGGGTAGACTACGGATATAAAAGAGGTGCACATGGCCAGTATCCTGTTAGAAGGAGCCATTTGACAATGGGTAGACTATGGCTATAAATTAGGTGCACATGGCCAGTATCCTGCTAAAAGTAACTATTTGATAATGGGTAAACTATGGCTATAAAAGAGGTGCAGATGGTCAGTATCCTGCTAGATGGAGCCATTTGACAATGAGTAGACTATTGCTATAAAAGAGGTGCACATGGCCAGCATCCTTCTAGAAGGACGTATTAGATAATGGGTAGACTTTAGATATAAAAAGGGTGCACATGGTCAACAACAATGCTTTGGATAATTTTGTTTACAAATCTTACCCACAGAGGCGGCTGCTGAAGTTTTAAGTTGGTTGGGCAGAATATTCTGACATTTCTATAATCATAATAAGTTGTTGTTTTTCATTGTTTTAAGACATAAATCAGACATTTTTCAGTAATTAATTACAATTTGCTATAGAATGATGTAGTTGACATCATTTTAAAGATCCTCCTTATGATATTTAAAGAAATAAATCAGTGAATGAACAAAACCTCTTAAAAAGTTAACAAGACACACACGCTGGACACTGACATAGTTTTCTATTTTTTACTACTATTTACTAACATGGCTCCACTTTGAGAAAACTGTATTAGACTCTTGCATAATAATACAAATAATAATAATAAAATAAAAATTAGCTTATATTTATAGCGAAGAGTTTAAATGTCAATCTTCTGTGCATTAAAAAAAGCATTGCAAATATAAAATATACAGCGCAATACAACATATTTAGTAGATCTATAAGGCAAAAAAAATTTCCACCATATGCAGCTTATTTAGAGTTAGCTGCAATGAGTGCTTCTCAATTTTATATCTTAAAATGTATTTTTTTCAACCCCACACATGCATCTATTTTTAATAAGTTAATATTCAAACTGTTAATAAAACCTCTTAAAGGGACAGTATACTGTAAAATTGTTTTTCCCTTAATGTGTTTCCAATTACTTTTTTTTACTAATTGCAGAGTATAAAATATATGAGAATTAGCTTTTATTTGTGTATGTGAAATAGCTGATTTTGTGTTTTGAAGCCACAACCTAATAAAATAGGTTGAGCTTGTAGGTATAATTAGATCTCATTACTTTATCACATTGTGTACATATACATGCTTCTTTATCTTATATCTGTCCATAAACTAAAGACCAATACTTGGAGAGAACAATGGAAAATTAACATTGTATTACCTTATCTCTTATATACCCCACTCGGAATGTAATATCTTCTGCTTATCTATAACTTGGACATAAGGTCAGAAACTTTCAAAATAGGTGGGGATATCACAGGCTAAATCAACTTTTTCGAATGTCAATATAAAGGTAAAGAAAATACTTGTAAATAATTTAATACACTCCAGCAGGTAAAGGGAATAATTGGGAACAGATTAAAGATGAAAACATTTTTATGTTGAAAATGTTCTTTATTACATGTTCCAGATGAATTATACATGTTTCAAGCATTCCAACAAGTTACATTCAAGTATCTGTCAACAGGTTCTTAACAATACAAAATGTATGGATCAATGTATCTAGGTAACAAAGAACTGTTTCCCACTGGTTTTCAATAGTCTCATATTAAGACGTTTCTTAGTTCAGGGAGATCCTTCACCTCCATTTGGGTCTCCAGAAGTGTGTCACCGTGGGTCCCGGCCCCAATCCCTCATATTCAAAATATGGTGTATTTATCTTAATTACTTTCTCTTTGTGTGGCTTTGTGGAACATAATAAACAGTTCCCATTGTAGTACGAAACTCGCTTTATTGTTTAGGGATTCAGCTGCTGAACTAGCCTTGATATATTAACTTCTTTTTTATAAGTTCAAAGCTTGGTGGCGTTGACTTCCAGAATTGGGCAATGCCTAATCTGGCTATTGTACAAACCATCATAGCTACTTTATTATTTTGTTTAGTGAGCCCAGGTATTGGGAATTGTAATAGTGCTTGTTCTATTGTTAGTGTTATTTGTTTTTGGAATATTGAACTTAATAGTTCTGATGTTTGATCCCAGGTGTCCCTGATTTTTTCACAATGCCACCACATATGTAAATATGTCCCCCTCTCGACGCATCCTCTATAACAGCAACGGGATATAGATTCCTCTGTCCCACATGATCTAGTTGGGTAGAGGTACCACCTGTAGGCCACCTTAATAAAGTTTTCCTTAAGCATTGCATACTGAGAGAAAGTCAACCCGTTAGTGAGGCATGTAGTCCATAGCTCCAGTGGCCATGTTTTACCAATGTCTTGTTACCATTTTATCATAAGTTGTGTTTTGCCGGCTAATGGGGGGTGGTTAAAAATAGTGTATAGAAGGGATATCAATCCTCTAATGTGGCAATCAGAGAGACATAGTGTTTCTAATGTAGTGTTTGGGGGTATTTTTCCACAACCTATGATTTCTTGAGCTCTGGATTTTAGTTATAGGTAGTAGTACCATGTGTTCTTGTCTTCATTGTCTAATGCCTAATATTGTTCATAGGAAATTAGTTTATCTTCTCTGTAGATGTCTGCTATGCTATAAAGTCCTTTGTTGGACCATTTATGTTGTGCCTTTTTTATCAATGGAAGAGGTGAGAGTTATTAAGGCGGTTACTCTTGATCTATTTTGAATTAGAGAAAATTTGGAGTTTAACAATTTCCATAAATATATAGAGTGTTTTATTGCAATATAATTCAATTTTTGAGGTGAATTAGTAATGTTGGGGGTCCATAGTAGCTTGGACAAGAAATCAGTTTCCATAACATGAGATTCAATGCGGACCCATTGTATATTGTGGTTAATCTTAAACAAATGTAGAGTTTGTGCCATTCATGCTGAATAATAATATGGATTTAGATTTGGTAGCCTTATTCCTCCCTCCTTTCTGTTGGTGCAAATGAGATTCTTATTAATTCTAGCTTTTTTTGCCCTGCCATATAAATCTTAAAATGCCTCTCTGAAGATTATGTAGTTATGAGTGAGAGACTGAAATAGGGAGGGATCTAAAAAGGGTCATTTTGGTAAATATAATTCTACCGTAGAGAGACACTTTAAGTCTTATCCATTTTGCTATTAAGTCTCTAATATGTTTAAACATAGGTATGTAATTTGACTGGTATAAGATGTAAATTAGAGGGGAGGTTAATCCCTAAATATTTGATAGATTTCCTTGCCCAATTAAACGAAAAATTTAATTCAAGTAATTTTTTAGTATGTTGTGGCAGTTTAACGCTTAAAGCTTTGTACATTTCTTCATTAATTTTATATCCTGATAAAATTCCAAAATTTTGTATTATTGAATAAAGTGGGGGGAGGTAAAGTAGTGGTTTTGTTACTTTTTGTTGATTCCTGAAATATCTTGGTTGTCTCTGATTTTAATCGCCAGTGGCTTTATGCTTAGTGCGAATAAAAGTGGGGAGAGCGGGCATCCCTGACACGTGCCATTATTAATATGAATTGATCTGGATTGGCAGCCAGAAAGTTTGACATATGCTGTCGGGGATGAGTATAATGTGGTGATCGCATCATGGAAGTCTCCAGTGATTCCCCCTTGTTTTAGTATTGCAAACATATAGACCCAATTCATTCTATCAAACGCCTTCTCCACATACAAAGATAGGACTAGAGAAGGTATTTTGGGAACCATGGAGATATTAATCAGATCGATTATCTTGCGAGTATTATTAGGGGCTTTTCTATTTGTTATGAACCCCACTTGGTCCGGGTGAATTAATTTGATAAGAAGAGGGTTAAGATGATTTGCTAATATTATAGTAAATAATTTCACGTCTTGATTGATCAAGGATATTGGCCTATAGTTTTGACAGTGTTGTCTATTTTTTACCCGGTTTCGGAATTACTGCAATTCTTGCCACCAACATTTGTCTAGGTATTTCTTTGCCTTGCATAATAGAGTTAAAAACTTGTGCTAATTGTGGTACCAGAATGGGTTGCAATAGTTGATAGAAGAGACCTGAGTAACTGTCTGATCAAGGGGCTTCAAGGTTTTTAATGCATATATTTATTTCCTCAAACATGATCGGAGTGTTTAGTGACTCAAGCTCCTCATCTGTAATGGTTGGTAGAGCGCTATCTCCTAGAAATGCATTCACTTCAGTAGTTTTATCTAAACCCCTATTGGGAGCTGATAAGTTATAAAGTTTATTATAGAAATCCGCTAATAAATTTGCTATAGAGAGAGGATCATTGGTGGTACTATTATCTGGAAACTGTAGTTGTGGGACTGTTGCAAATTTTGTGATCTCTTTTAATTTATTAGCTAACATCCTGTCTGGTTTGTTTCCATAGATGTAATATTGTGTATCTATGATCCTTATTGATCTAATCGCGTCTTTATTTAGGAGCTTATCTATTTCCTCATTTTTGGCTTTCAGTTTCTTTATAATTGCCCGATTTGGGTTTTGTAGAGATGCAAAAAATTAAGTTCTGCTTTTAATTTGGTAAGTTTGTTTTCCTGAAGTTTGTACTGTTTGCTAGATTCTGCTATTAGAAGACCTCTTACATATGCTTTTAAGGCTCCCTATGCGTGAAGAGGATTAGATGTTGTGTTTGTGTTAATGGAAATAAACTCTGCAATTTGTTGTTTTAAATTATCTAGAATAACATTATCTTGTAGTAAGCTTGTGTTTAATGTCCAGGATTTGGATCTGTTCGGGTTGATCATGCCTGTTAATAGTACCTCTACCATGGAATGATCTAACCATGCACAATTCAAAATTGAAGCTTTAGATATTAGAGGCACCATAATCTGACTTATGAAGATATAGTCAATTCTAGAATGTGTTTTATGCATTGGGGAGTAATATGTATAATTGCGTACATCTTTGTTGAGTGTACACCAGCTATCTATTAGGTTATGATCAAGGGAGAAGTCATATAGTATTTTATTGGGCAATTTGGAGTCATTATTTTGTGGTGTTTCTAACGTTGTTCTATCTACTCTATTATTCATAGCAATGTTGAAATCTCCCCCCCCCCCCGATAATGACTTTGTATCTTTTCCACTGAGTTAGCTGTTTGCTTAGTTTTGAAATGAAGGTAACTTGCTGTTTGTTGGGTGCATAAACATTAACTAGCAAAACTAGCGTGTTTTGTATTAAACCCTTGATTATTAAATGTCTGCCCTCCCTATCTCTTATCACTGTTTCTTCTTTGAAGTTTAGTGAAGAATGAAGCAATATTGTGACACCGCATTTCTTTTTTGGGCCTATGGCATGATATTGTGTAGGGAATATTTTGTCCCAATATTTTGGGGTATATGATCTCGTGAAATGTGTTTCTTGTAGCATTACTATGTGTGCTTTTAATGCTTTATATTCGGAAATAGCCTTTTTTCTCTTGATGTCAGAGTTAAGCTCTCTGACATTGTGTGATATTATCTTAATGGACATGGTACAACTGTGGAGAGGACATTACTAATACGGCACCTTTCAGATGGGAGGGAATGCAAAGAAGAATTACGTCTCCGGCAAGTATTCCACCCAGAGGAGAGCCGAGACCCACAGCAAGCAGTGACAAAAAATTGTGGCCAAAGGTGACCCTTACCTTTAGTCTTTGTTGAGTGATAAGACCCTTTTTAAGAACAGAAAAAAAATAAACATAAGTTGACAGAATAAAACAGAATAGAACTTTAGTTCAAACACATGTTTGATGGACATGAAAAACATAAAAGTAACTTCAATTATGTCATAAATTCTGACGTAGATACATTTTAAAGGGCATGTAGGATGGCACGCCTATGTAATCTTTATCTAGGCATGAACAACTCCTATTCTTTAATCAGGGAAGGGTTAGTGGGGGGATGGGAATAAGGGGGGGAGGGAAGAGGAAGGGTAATAGGGTAAGATCCTGAGAATGTTAGTAAAACCTCTTAGAAACAATTAGAACATAACTTTACATTTAGAAAAAATAAATAATCTGAGTAAGGTCGGTATTTAAGACCATAACTTAAAACTGTTAACTGAAGTCAGTGGCTGTTTACCCATACACTTTGAAAAATGTCTTTTCTTGGTCGGGTAAGTCCAGATAGTGAACAAAGAGCTCATTGAGCCCCCACATTCAGGCTGGTGAAGTATCTTCCTCACTTGGAGAATCTGAGTCATTGATATCGCTGATTTCGGGTTTTTGTTTCTTTGCTTTCCCAGTTTTTCCCACTGGGATCCATTCTCTCAGAAAGGATTTTCTCCAGGGATTAGCATTTGTAGGAGTAACAGGCATCTCTATGGGAATCTGAAGGCGATCTAGGAGAATCCTTTCTTCCTCCAGCATGGTGCATGTATAGGTGATATTCTGGTGGATGAAGACCAATTTGAAAGGAAAGTTCCACCTATATTTAATATGAGCTTTGGTGAGAGCTGTTGATATAGGTCTCAGTTCCCTCCATTTTCTCAAAGTAATGGGAGCAAGGTCAGTATAGATCTGAATAATATGGCCTTCATACTCATTGCTGTGTTTGGATCTGGCAGCTTTCAATATCATCTCTTTCACATGAAAGTAATGAAGCTTGGTGATGATATCTCTTGTTGATATTTGTTGTGGTTTTATGAGGGCTCTGTGTACCCGATCCATTAGAAGCATGTTGGGTTCTAGTTCTGGGACTGGAAGAGGTCAGATTTTGTTTCTTGAAGGTTTTTATAAGATTCAGGTAGGTTTCTGATGTGTAGATTGGATCTACGCAATCTATTTTAAAGATCCTCAATCTGGTCCTCCAGTTTGGTGATGTATGCTGTGTTGTCTTGTATTGAGGTTCTAAGTTGAGGAATTTCTTCCGCAACATTATCTAGTTTTTCTTCTATTTCTGCTCTGCAACCTCCTATTTCTCTGATGTCCTGTCATAGCTCTGATAAGGCTGTTTTAGCTCCTCCTGAAAAAGGGATTTTATCTGAATTAAGAGTTCCTTGTTTGAGGTTTCCAAATTTGCTTGTCCCAGCACTTCAGAAGTGCTTCCTATGGGGCTGTCAGTTTTGGATGGGGAGCTTTTCTATGAGGCTTTTTGTTTTGATTGAGACTTGGATAGGCATTATTTGACAGTTTGATTTTGTTTTTCGTCTTGTGGAATATTTCAATATGCAAAGTATCAGGAACGCAATATATCTTTGTTATTATACAGAGAAGCTGACAGGATTCTCAAACTGCTCTTGAGTTTTTCTCAGGACCTGGGTGAAGGTATGGGAAGGATGCTTAAGATATGTTGTCCATGACCAGTTTTTCTTTACTTCTATGTGGCTTGTCACATTTCAGACTTGCTGATGTCTGCCATCCATTACCTTCCTAAGCAATAAAAGACTCCATAAATACTTCTCGGTGGGGAGGAGAGCATTAAAGAATTATATTAGAGCTTGCTGTTAGGCTGTATATGTCTGATGGTTTCCCCGTTTGATAACTAGTAGATCTTTTCAAAAAGTTCCCTAATTATTCCTAAGCCATTGCTTTGTAAGCTGCACTGTCCAGATAGGGGACTAGGTGGTGGTTATCTAAAAGGCCTAAGAAGGAACCCAATTCAAGTATTTTATGCCTTTATCATTGGAGATTTAATTAGCTTGTGATTTTTGCAAGGTCAGTAATCAGGGACCCATGCACAGGTTATATTTCAGTTTTATTACTTGACGTTAAATTACTGGATCCCTGCGTTGGCTTCACTATGTAAGAATATTGTGTCTTTTCCCGCCTTGCACTGAGGCGCTGATAAATTTATGTCCCACTATCGTATTATTTGGGCCAAGTGAGCTTAGTCTTGGTAGTAGGGTATATATAATCCCCAGGAGTGTTCCCCTAGTGAGTGCAAGATCCTCTTCTGATCTACTCCTAGTAATGCCCTGTGAAGTTTTGTTCAGCTAGCGTGTGGGTTTCACGCTGTATTGCGCCTTTCTTCTTACCCTTCTAGTTGTATCTCATGCCCCTCGGATATTGCCGTTTCCTCTGAGTCAAGAGGCCATACGATCTCCTAATCGGCTAGAGGTGACTGTTTACAACCGCCAGAGTGGAGCCCCGACCCTCTGGCAGCTGCGGCCTGTTCTTCAGGGCCTCAGAGCTTGTTTGTCACCCTCCGGATGATGCTTGCAGAGACGGCGTGTAGCCGCTTCCTCAGAAGCCTGATGATCCACCTCCTGGGTAATACTTAATATTCACAGCCGCCGGAGCAGAGCCCCGGCCCCCCGGTAGCTGCAGCCAGCTCAAAAAGCCTCAGGTGTGGTGCGTCGTCCCGTCAGAGAATCTCAGATCTTCAGAAACCCCAAAGAGAGCAGCGGTGTCAAAACAATCAGTGGTCCTACTTGATCTGTGCAAAAATTGCAGATTCTATATCAGAAAAGTAGTATTTATTGATATTATACACAGAGCTCCAACTAAACACGTCTTTCTCTAATGGCTGTTAGTTGCACCCTCAAGATGAGAAAATTTTGGAGTAAACTGTCCCTTTAACTTTATAGAAAAATGTTTAGCAATTTACTTGCTTCTTTAACTTCTTATCTGCGACTGAATAAACTTTGTAAGTCAATGCATTGCAGTCCTGATTTCTAAAGAATTAAGATGCATTCAGATAACATTTGCAAATTGTTTATTAGATTTGAATCTTGTATAACTTGAATAACTTATTAAAAGAATAGAGGTAGAACATAACTATTACTATTGCATGCTGGTATTTGTAGTACTCTCCTCTTTCATTATCTAGGGCTGTGGACTACAGCTGCCCATGTCTTAATGATACGTTTACATAAAAGGGACAGGAAGAGGAGGGTCTACAAATAACATTGCTGCATGGGGTAGTTTAAGATTTGCCCATAAAGGTGGAAGGGAGAAAACCGCCTTTTAATATTGTATATTAAGGATTCCATTTAGAAAAGCACAAACAATAAAATAAAATTGCAGCACCTAAATAAAGTGACTGATGATTAAGAGACTGAAAATACAATTACGAAACACAAAATAATAATAATAAGACTTTTGAGGGCATTTGGAGGGGCGCTGCCCTAAGCAATGGACCAGCAACCACTGTTTGCCCATTTGACAACATTTACCAACACAATTAATTATCTTTAGCTTGTACTGTTGGCACAAAGCCAGAAACATCTGTGTATTCATGGGATTTCCATTTATTTCTGACTATGCCATCTGCATGAAATATTTTTTGTCTTTCCATCTTTGGCAGTAAAGTGCCAATTGTAGCACTATCTTACTGTTCTAAGCTGATGGTAATGGTGCCTTTAAAGGGACGGTGTGCTGTAAAATCGATTTCCCTTTAATGTGTTTACAATGACTTGTACAAGCTGCAGAGTTTTAGGTATGTATGGATATGGCGCCTAGACCCAATGTGACCTGTGGCTTTGAACAAAGGCTACCTAGCTAGCCAATAGGCAAGTGTTTGAAATATGATATGTTTGAACACACCATATTTCAAGCTGCAGAGGTTAAAATGTATGCAAAATTGCTCCTTTTGTTATATTTTTGTATATGTAATAGCTGTTTCTGCTAATTGAAACCATAACCCAGTGCGATAGTCTGAACTTGTAGGAAGAGCAGACATAATTAGCTTATCTGTCTAATTATTTACACCAAGTCCTCCTAATCTTATTTCTCATTAGTATCTCTCTGTCACACCCCTCTGGAAGCATGATTAAATCTAAACCTTCTAGTTTTTCTATAACCAGTACTTAAAGGACCACTCAATGCAGTAGAATTACATCATTAACAAGTACATAATAAAAAGACAATGCAATATAGAAACATAGATATTGACGGCAGATAAGAGCCATAGGCCCAGCAAGTCTGCCCCACCTTACCTAACAGTATAAACTTATCTAGTTCGTAGGATAGCCCTATGCTTGTCCCATGCATTTTTAAAGTCCCCCACAGTGTTTGTTGCTACTACCTCTTGAGGAAGTTTATTCCATAAATCAATCACTCTTTCTGTAAAGAAGTGCTTCCTCAAATTACTCCTGAATCTACTACCCTTTAGCTTGAGCTCATGACCCCTTGTTCTTGAATTTTCCATTTTATGTAAAATACCCACAGCCTCAGTTTTACTAAACCCTTTAATGTACTTGAAAGTTGCTATCATATCACCTCTTTCCCTTCTCTCCTCTAAGCTATAGCAATAGCACTTACTCTGAATTTTAAATAAGTAGTAGATTTTTTTCTGACAAATGTATTTCTTATTCCATTTTCCTGCCCCCTGTATCATGTGACAGACATCAGCCAATCACAGACTAGTATATATATATACCCTGCGAGCTTGTGCACATGCTCAGTAGAATCTTGTTCCCCAGAAAGTGTGCATATAACAAGATTGTGCAAAATTTGATAATGGAATTGAAAAGTGTCTTAAAACTGCTGCTATCTGAATCATAAATGTTTATTTTGACTTGTGTGTCCCTTTAAGTTACTGACGTGTTCTGTAAAGCTGGAGATATAACAGACAATATCTGCTATTTCAAATGAAATAATAAAGATTAATGACATGTTTGGAAACAATTTAATAAACTGCAGATGGTAAAACAAATAACTGAGGTCACATTAAAAGTTACAGTGCACTGATTTGTTGTGTGTCCGGTTATGTCCTCCTCAACTCCGCTGGGGTAAACAGTCCATATTTGTATATTTGTGGTTCAACTTGAATGAGTCTGGTCATTCTTGTCACCCAGAGGACTGACCTCTCACAGGATTGTTTTTATCGCAGCAGTCTGGGCGCACATTATCCTTGTAAGTCAGCTGTTTCCACTGTGTCTGGCATCATCAATAATGCTCTGCTCAAAGCAAGTGTCGTCTATAGTCTCATGTTCGGGTGAATATATCTGAACCTCTTGATGATTTCTGCATGTTTTATTACAAGTTGTGTAACTATATGAAGTAGTTTAAGCTTATAAAATAAAATGTTTAATTACTTACTAAAAACGTAGCATTATTTATTTTGCTCCCTTTTTAACTCTACAAATTGTTGGGCTTTCCAATTCTGGGAACTCTAAGTGAATATTGCAGACCTCACAAACCTAAACAGGCTTCATACCACCCCTGGCCTCAGCAGATGGGATATGACATACTGTAAAACTATGTAATTATTGCTAACATAATAACAGTACCAAACTTCTTTACTTTGGAAACATGACTAGATTGCCTTCTCTAAACAAAAGGTGGGTACTTGTGCGAATTAAAACCAATTGCAGCAAAACATAAAGGCCAAGATTACGAGTGGAGCCAAAATTGTGCTTTCGCTAGCGTGATATTTGCACTCCACACTGTAATAACGGAGCACAGAAATGTGTGCTGGTATTACAAGTTATGCGCAATGCGAACGTGACCTCGCATTTGCATTGCCTGGAAGCCTTGTGCTCATGAGAGCGTGTTTCCATAGCTCCAATGGGAGTCTCGTTCTCATGCCATGAGACCTAGCACTGTGCAGGGGGTAATTCGCGCAGTGTTGGGCAGGAAACAATTAAATATATTTAAGTGTTTATAAGTGTATATACACATATTGGCACATACATGTATATGTATATAAGTATATAGACATTCAGTGACCCATAGACATTCAGTGCCATTTTTTCCAATTGGGGCGCATTTTTTAATTAACCAGAGGTCTACCCTCTGGCTAACTGCGCAAAGTGCTCCTGCGAGCTTGCGGGAGCATTAAGCAGTCACTTGACTTGCGGGAGCATTAACCATTCACTTGCAATGGCTGGTTATTTAACATGTGCCTGTAAACTGGCAAGTTTGTCCCTTTACAGGCACACGTTAAAATAGCGCTCCACTTGTAATCTAACCCAAAGCTTTTACAGTCAGTTGGTACATTCATTTATTACAAGATTACATAAATGTCTTCTTTCAGTCTGTTTTATGTCCGTTAATTGAGCAGTGTACTTAGAGAACGTGAAGTAGTAATTGACAACTAGCATTATTCAAATAGCTGCAAATGTGGCCTTGATAGACAGACTGAAAGATGGACTGATAGACAGACAGATAAATGATAAATAAACATTATGGGGCCAAATTATGATGTCCCTGTTTCCGCACGAGCCTTTAGGCTCGCCGTAAACAGTAGTTATGAAGCAGCAGTCTAAAGACCGCTGCTCAATAACTTGTACGCATGCTCTGAGGCTGCGGACATCAATCTGCCCGATCCTATACGATCCGGCTGATTGACACCCCCTTCTAGCGGCCTGAACTGCTTGTGCAATGATAAATGCCGACAGCGTATGTTATCGGCATTTATCAATGTGCGGCGGACATGATACGCTACATCATATCATGTCCGTCCACACTTTAATAAATCGGCCCCTTTACCTCCACAGGGGAGTAAAATGAATTCCCTTTCTCTACATGAGAGTAAGATAAAACAACTACTTATTATAACAAGTGACATATATATAGCGCTGGCCTTATTTAAACTGTTAGGAAAAGATAAGGCATTTGTTGTATTTAGATATTTATTTGTTTTTTAACAAAAGCCACAGAAACCCAAATGAACCACCACTAACAATGTTGCTATGTTCATTGTCACTAACAATTTTCTGTCTGATAACTCCACCTTACAAATCCAGCTACTCCAGCTGGAAACAATATTTTGTATATGTCTTTCTATGACACCCTGTGCTACAAACTAGGTGCTGTGTGTATGTTGTGCTTTGTCCTTATCTGAAGGTTATTATTACCACTTCTAGCTGCGCCTGTTTAGCGATTTCCCAATTCATGTCACTGTATTCCATCTAAAAGGGCAACATTCCTCATTACAGTGTTTGTAAATTAATGAACTAAATAGTTTGTCCTTTGCCCAGACAATTAGTATGTTTTCTAACCAGTCAGCAGTTCATATCACCTCCGTTTAACAAGTGATTTGAGCTGACAACCTCAGTAATAACCTCTGTATACTCATTATTTATGCTATAAAGCAAGCAAACTAAGGGGCAAATTGCAAGTCAAGCGGAACTGATAACCCAAGGCACTTTATTTAACACTTGACTTCAGCAAACAATAACGCACGACTGGGTATTAAAAGTTGTTGTTTTAAATGTATTATCTAATGCGAAATGTTATCCAAAACATTTTAATGCATCTGATAGATAAATAGTGTACCCCTGTGCTTTCAATGGAAAGCGTTAGTAGCAAGCTTATTGCACTGTTACTACAAGTCGCCTGTTATGTGTTGTGCTCACACGCAATCAAAAATATAATTTTCGCATTGAGCAATTTTCAAAACATCGTATAAATTGACTTTTTCCCCCCTGTCTCACTCTATTTATCGGCGCGGCTAAATCGAAATCCAGCAACTTTCCTTCAGATATCTGCAGTATGTTCTAAACTGGCAGTACTCATAATGTACGGGAGGAGCGTGAAATGTATTTAGAGCTAGATTACAAGTGGAGCGCTAAATATCGCTTGCGCACGATAATGTGTACTAGTATTACAAGTAAATCGCAATGCAAAGCGAGCTCGCATTCGCATTGCTAGGAAGCGTTGCACACTTTTATAGGCTCCTATGGGAGCCTAGTTCTGAAGCATTTAGAGATGGCATCAGAACCTAAGTGCAGCGAAAAGGTTAAGTAGCGCAGCAATGGGCAGCATTTTTAAATATATATGTATATGAATGTTTATATATTTATGCGTTAATATCTATCGGCTAGATTACGCGTTTTGCGTTCTGAGTGAAAAAGCAGCGTTGTGCTTTTTCACTCCCGCTGGTATTACGAGTCTTGTAGGTACAGTTGTCCCGCGCACTTTTTTGGCCGTACCGCAAATTAATTTACGCAATTTGCATAAAGTCTTTTTTCAATGGGACTTCCATAGCGCCGGTATTACAAGCTTTTTCTGGGAGGCCAAAAAGTGAGCAGTACAGCCTATCCCGCAAGATTCATAACGCAATCTAAAGTCAGTAGTTATGAGTTTTACGCTACAAAGCTGTAGCATAAAACTCATAACTAAAGTGCTAAAAAGTACACTAACACCCATAAACTACCTATTAACCCTTAAACTGAGGCCCTCTCGCATCACAAACACTAAAATAAAATTATTAACCCCTAATCTGCTGCTCCAGACATCGCCATCACTATAATAAACATATTAACCCCTAAACCGCCGCCCTCCCGCCTCGCCAACACTAGTTAAATATTATTAACCCCTAATCTGCTGCCCCTAACATCGGCACCACCTACCTACATTTATTAACCCCTAATCTGCCGCCCCCAACGTTGCCGCCACTATACTAAATTTATTAACCCCTAAACCTAAGTCTAACCCTAACCCTAACACCCCCTAACTTTAATATAATTAAAATAAATCTGAATAAAAATTCCTATCATTACCTAAAATATTCCTATTTAAAACTAAATACTTACCTTTAAAATAAACCCTAAGCTAGCTACCATATAACTAATAGTTACATTGTAGCTATCTTAGGGTTTATTTTTATTTTACAGGCAAGCTTGTATTTATTTTAACTAGGTAGAATAGTTACTAAATAGTTATTAACTATTTACTAACTACCTAGTTAAAAAAAATACAAATTTACCTGTAAAATAAAACCTAACCTGTCTTACACTAACACCTAACATTACACTACAATTAAATAAATTAAATTAATTAAATACAATTACCTAAAATATAAAAAAACCACTAAATTACACAAAATAAAAAAGAAATTATCAGATGTTTAAACTAATTACACCTAATCTAATAGCCCTATCAAAATAAAAAAGCCCCAACAAAATAAAAAAAAAACCCTAGCCTAAACTAAACTACCGATAGCCCTTAAAAGGGCCTTTTGTGGGGCATTGCTAAAAAAATACAAACAACCCCCCAACAGTAAAACAGTAAAACCCACCACCCACACAACCAACCCCCCAAAATAAAATCCTAACTAAAAAAAACATAAGCTCCCCATTGCCCTGAAAAGGGCATTTGGATGGGCATTGCCCTTAAAAGGGCATTTAGCTCTTTTACAACCCAAAATCCCTAATCTAAAAATAAAACTAAGCCAAAAACCCTTAAAAAAACCTAACACTAACCTCCGAAGATCCACTTACAGTTTTGAAGACCGGACATCCATCCTCAATGAAGCCGGAAGAAGTCTTCATCCAAGCGGCAAGAAGTCCTCAGCAAAGCTGGGAGAAGTCCTACAGATGGTCAAAAGTCTTCATCCAGATGGCATCTTCTATCTTCATCCATCTGGCGCCAAGCGGCTCCATCTTTAAGACATCCGGCGCGGAGCATCCTCTTCTTCCGACGACTAACGACGAATGAAGGTTCCTTTAAATGACGTCATCCAAGATGGCGTCCCTTGAATTCCGATTGGCTGATAGAATTCCATCAGCCAATCGGAATTAAAGGTGAAAATCCGATCAGTCAATAGGATTGAGCTTGCATTCTATTGGCTAATTGGAACAGCCAATCTAGCCCTTAATGTTTTATAGCTAACTATCGCACATACAAATACACAATAAATACTAGAGATATAAATGGATATAGGTGAATTAAGTAAAACAAAATATTACACTAATGTGCAAGTGACACCAAGGAAAAGTGATACAAAATATATAACTGTGTCAAAGTGATCAAACAATACAAGAACAGATAACAAGTGGAGAGTTATTTAATGCTCCTGCTCGAGCTTTAGCTCAACTAGAAGTAAAGCTTTTTGCACGTGTCGGGTAGAGCTCGTATTACAAGTTTAAAGTAAACATCTACAGTAATGCAAGTACTAAGGCGAACTTAGAGCACGCAAGATAATGTATAATCCCATAGAAGTCAATGGTGCAAAACAAATGGAAACACCCTACTCGTTCGCAAATACAATTGCATATTCTCAAGTGCGCTAACCAGACATTAAATATGAATATTTCACATACCAATGTTCTTCACATAGCAGAATATGTTCTATTCTTTTTTGGTAAAATATATTTCTATACATATATATATATATATATATATATATATATATATATATACATGATTATATACCCTAGGTATAGATATATACAGATATATATATATATATATATATATAAGAATATCTATTTAAAAATACATACAGTATATTCTGCTATGTGCAGAACATTGGAATGTGAAATATTTACAGTAAATACACAGTATAACACTTTATTAAAAATTAAATGTTGCATAAATATGCTTTTTCATGTTTTCATCTACTTAACTGCAAGGTGCTTCAATGCACTTATATATGTGTCTTATGTGTGTACATATGTGTTTATGTGTAAATATGTCTGTAAATACATATATACACATATAAATACATAAATACATATATACACATATAAATACATATGTACACATAAAAACATAAATACAGATATAAATACAAAAATGCATATATGCACATATAAATACATAAATACATATATACACATATAAATATATAAATACATAAATACATATATACACATATAAATACATATATACACATATAAATACATAAACACATATGTACACATATAAATACATAAACACATATATACAAATATAAATACATATGTACACATATAAATACATAAATACATATGTACATATATAAATACATAAATACATATAAACATATAAATACATATATACTTATATAAATGCATATATACACATATAAATACATATGTACACATGTAAATACATATGTACACATATAAATACATAAATACATATGTACACATATAAATACATAAATACATATGTACATATATAAATACATAAATACATATATACACATATAAATACATATATACACATATAAATACATAAATACATATGTACACACATTTAATCATACATACATAGAAATATTTAGACATGAATATGTATGTATCTCTATGTTAAAGCCCTTTGCTGCCTTTTTTTTTCTAACACCTGAGACCTCATATCTTTGAGTTCTTATAAATTTTTTGTCCAATTTTATATTTTTAATCATTTTTATTAGACAGTGTTATTATGAGTGTAACTGTACTTTGTAATGTATTTGTGATGTGTTTTGTGACACTTTTTTGTTTTTCAGTTAACCAGCGCTCTGAAGACACAGTAATCAATATATCGAGACAGAAAAACAAACAGGATCTCTTCTGTGGACAATGTATTACAATACAAATACATACAAAATAAAATATATTGATGATATGTTTTTTTACTTGGAAAGGACCCAAAGAAGATCTGATACAATGGGGGGTAGTTATCAAGCCGTCAACCTCAAATACGCTGGAATTCCGCAGCGTATTTGTGGCGAGGCTGATTCGCCTTAGTTTTCAAAGGCTAGATACCGGCAAAAGTAGAATTTTGTGACGTAAACTTCGATCCGCCGGACTCAGTCCGACACAGATCGATTCTTACGTCACTCCAGATGTTCCGCACACAAGTGCGGCACAATCTGACTACTTTTGCTAGTTATCAAAAAACTAGCAGGTACGCTCGGCACTTTTACGGCCCAGCGTACCTGGTTTTCAAACCGCCACCCTGGAGGAGGCGGATCCCATAGGAATCAATGGGAGTCTGACCATAGCGAAAGTACAAGTTCGCTGCTGACAGACATCCCATTGATTCCTATGGGAGCTGTCTGCACCTAACACCCTAACATGTACCCCGAGTCTAACCACCCCTAAGCTGTCGCCCCCTACACCGCCGCAACTAAATAAAGTTATTACCCCCTAAACCGCCACTCCCGGAGCCCACCGCAAGCTACTCTATACATATTAACCCCTAAACCGCCGCTCCCGGAGCCCACCGCAACTATAATAAATGTATTAACCCCTAAACCGCCGCTCCCGGAGCCCACCGCCACCTACATTATACCTAGTAACCCCTATCCTGCCCCCCCATACCGCCGCCTCTATAATAAAGTTATTAACCCCTATCCTGCCGATCCCGCACCTCGCCGCAACTAAATAAATAGTTTAACCCCTAAACCGCCGCTCCCTGACCCTGCCGCAACCTATATTAAATTTATTAACCCCTAATCTGCCCCCCTACACCGTCGCCACCAATAATACATTTATTAACCCCTATCCTGCCCCCCACTACACCACCGCCACTATAATAAATTTATTAACCCCTAAACCTAAGTCTAACACTAACCCTAACACCCCCCTAACTTAAATATTAATTAAATAAATCTAAATAATATTTCTCTTATTAACTAAGTTAATCCTATTTAAAACTAAATACTTACCTTTAAAATAAACCCTAATATAGCTACAATATAAATAATAATTATATTGTAGCTATCTTAGGCCTAGATTTGGAGTTTTGCGGCCAAGGGGGTGCGTTAGCTACGCGGGCTTTTTTCTGGCCGCACCATAAAAATAACTCAGGTATTGAGAGTTCACAGAATGGCTGCGTTAGGCTCCAAAAAAGGAGCGTAGAGCATTTTTAACGCAGCTTCAACTCTCGATACCAGAGTTGCTTACGGACGCGGCCAGCCTCAAAAACGTGCTCGTGCACGATTCCCCCATAGGAAACAATGGGGCTGTTTGAGCTGAAAAAAAACCTAACACCTTCAAAAAAGCCGCGTTCAGCTCCTAACGCAGCCCCATTGTTTGCTACGGGGGGAACACTTCCTACGTCTGCACCTAACACTCTAACATGTACCCCGAGTCTAAACACCCCTAACCTTACACTTATTAACCCCTATTCTGCCGCCCCCGCTATCGCTGACCCCTGCATATTATTTTTAACCCCTAATCTGCAGCTCCGTAAACCGCCGCTACTTACATTATCCCTATGTACCCCTAATCTGCTGCCCCTAACACCGCCGACCCCTATATTATATTTATTAACCCCTAATCTGCCCCCCACAACGTCGCCTCCACCTGCCTACACTTATTAACCCCTAATCTGCCGAGCGGACCTGAGCGCTACTATAATAAAGTTATTAACCCCTAATCCGCCTCACTAACCCTATAATAAATAGTATTAACCCCTAATCTGCCCTCCCTAACATCGCCGACACCTAACTTCAATTATTAACCCCTAATCTGCCGACCGGAGCTCACCGCTACTATAATAAATGGATTAACCCCTAAAGCTAAGTCTAACCCTAACACTAACACCCCCCTAAATTAAATATAATTTAAATCTAAAGAAATTAATTAACTCTTATTAAATAAATTATTCCGATTTAAAGCTAAATACTTACCTGTAAAATAAATCCTAATATAGCTACAATATAAATTATAATTACATTGTAGCTATTTTAGGATTAATATTTATTTTACAGGCAACTTTGTAATTATTTTAACCAGGTACAATAGCTATTAAATAGTTAAGAACTATTTAATAGTTACCTAGTTAAAATAAATACAAAATTACCTGTAAAATAAATCCTAACCTAAGTTACAATTAAACCTAACACTATACTATCATTAAATTAATTAAATAAAATACCTACAATTACCTACAATAAAACCTAACACTACACTATCAATAAATACATTAAATACAATTCCTACAAATAACTACAATGAAATAAACTAACTAAAGTACAAAAAATAAAAAAGAACTAAGTTACAAAAAAAAAAAAAATATTTACAAACATAAGAAAAATATTACAACAATTTTAAACTAATTACACCTACTCTAAGCCCCCTAATAAAATAACAAAGACCCCCAAAATAACAAAATGCCCTACCCTATTCTAAATTACTACATTTCAAAGCTCTTTTACCTTACCAGCCCTGAACAGGGCCCTTTGCGGGGCATGCCCCAAGAAATTCAGCTCTTTTGCCTGTAAAAAAAAACATACAATACCCCCCCCCAACATTACAACCCACCACCCACATACCCCTAATCTAACCCAAACCCCCCTTAAATAAACCTAACACTAAGCCCCTGAAGATCTTCCTACCTTGTCTTCACCTCGCCGGGTTCACCGATCAGTCCAGAGTCTTGATCCAAGCCCAAGCGGGGGGCTGAAGAGTGATATAAAAAGTCAATATTCATGTGAGCACCTGAACAACTGTACAGTCTTTATGTTGAATTTACGTTAAATTAACTTCTGTTCCTTCGGATATTAGCCGGAACAGGTGGTATTGGTTAAAGACTCACCCACTCGAGGATCTCTGCCCGGTACCGCAACTGTAAAGGAGACTCGCCCGTCCACAGAGAGCGTGCATTCATCATCCGAAAAACTTTAGGCTGTAGGTATGCTTGATCAGTGTCCCTTCATATGCCTCCGGCTTCGACACTGCTCTCCTCCTGGGCCGTTACTCCGTTTGCGGGTAACTGCGGTGACTTGGCGTGTGACGTCACCGATTCTGTTTGTTCACGGCTTCTGGATCCTCTCGCCGTTGGATCAACCACAGGTGTTGGCTTGATTACCTTGCGGATATGGAAGTATCCATGTGCTTGCTCCGTTTCTCAAATAGCTATTTACAAAGTGATGAGCCGCACCAAAGTACTTCAATTAAAATGACTTTATTGTTGATCACCAAAACTTCACCAGGGAAGTAACAACAAAGTAGGGGGCTTGGTGGTGTGTGTGGATAACACCCAAAGAGCTATTGCTGACGCGTTTCAGCCGATAGGGCCGTAGTCGTAGCATAAAGCTCTTAATCTTAACTACCTTTAAATACCTAGTGCACAATTGTGATTGGATAAAAACATTTATCCTGGGCGTTATCCTAAACACACCTGTGTATTCCAGTTTCAAATACAGCGATTCTAAATAGAAACAATTGTTACATACTGTTAACTAGTTACAAAATTTGTACAAGACATCACATCATTGCAGGCTTCGATAAACTAAAAATTAAAACATTATAATACATTAGTATACTCTGATTATTCTAAATTTTAAATTCGTTTCATAACAGAAAAAACTCTTCTAATGCTAGAATATGATTCCTATATTTCTAGAATCAAATTACTCAACAGAATTTATTGAGTCATTATTTTTATAGTCTTCTGTTATATAATGTAATATAATAATCTACTACTTACTTGTGTATATAACTACCTTAAAACTGCTGTGGTAGGATGTGGGAATAGTTTTGGATATTACTATTGCTCTATATTTCAACGCTGATTGGTATTGAATAAGCATATATTTAATAATATATAAATATATATGCTGATAAATCTTATCCATTTCACTTGGGTCATCCTGAATACACTGACCAAGAACTATTCCCAGAAATTGATGATATCAAACTCTGAATTTAAACCTAATGGTATTCTGGTTCTTAGCCTGTGTATCCAGAATGCTTCCCTTTTGGACAAGAGCTTGTCCTTGTCCCCACCCCTAGTTTTACAAGTGACTTTTTCAATGATAGTCCACCTTAAGGTGTCAGCTTTTTTGTTATGTTTCAGATTGAAATGCTGTATCAACGGAGTGGTCAATTTACCTGCCTTAATATTATTCACATGTTCACGAATTCTATCTCGTGTCTTTCTAGAAGTGAGACCTGTGTATTGGACTCCACATTCTACACAGGTGAGTAAATATACCACATAAGTGGCTCTACAGTTAAGACAGGAATAGTGATTAAATCTCTCCCCTGTTACTGTACTCGAAAAGCCTTCTCCATTTTGGAGGTAACTGCATGCTATGCATGACGTATAGCTACATTTGTATACTCCTTTAAATCTTAGCCACGATGAATGGTCTGGTCTCGTGGAATGTAACTGTGTCGGGGCCAGAATGTTTCCTAACGTTTTCCCTCTTTTAAAGGCATATCTACATCCTTGTGAGACTATATCTTTAAGATCATCATCCGCTGACAACATACGGAAATGTTTCCGTATGATGTTGCAGATCCGATGGTATTGGTTACTATACCCTGTGATGAAAGTAACACCCTTTGAGGTTTTTTGTTTGGTTGTTTTTTCTGTTTTTAGGAACTCTGACCTATCTTTCTTCGCTATGTCCATCTTAATTAAGGACACCTCTTTCTTATTATGTCCTCTCTGGCATAAGCGGTTTTCCAGGTCTGAAGCTTGTTTTTCATACTCCTCTTGTGTAGTGCAGTTTCGTCTAAGACGTATAAACTGCCCTTTTGTGACTGATCTGAAAACTCTTCTGGGATGATTGCTTCTTGCATGAAGCAATGTATTCCCAGAAATGGGTTTCCTATACACCTTGGTGTATATCTTGTTGCCCTTACTCATAAGGGTCACGTCCAGATAATTTAGTTGGCTCGCATTGTATTCAAAAGTAAATTTGATTCCTACAGTGTTGTCATTTAGGTACATAAGGAAATTTCTGGCTTCTTTCTCATTGCCCTCCCAGATGACCAAAAGGTCATCTATATATCTCTTATAATATTTTATCCTATTTGTCCAGGGCCCACCACATCCATAGATGTGGGACAGCTCCCACCACCCCATAAAGAGGTTGGCATAGGAGGGGGCAAACTTGGCCCCCATAGCTGTCCCACATCTCTGGAGGTAGTGGACCCCTTCAAACAAAAAAAAATTGTGGGTCAATAGAAACTCAGTTACTCGTAAAATGTACTGACAAAAGTTTGAATCATAAGTAGTCATTCGTTTTAAACAGAATGATATCGCTTCCAGACCTTTTTTATGAGGAATGGATGAGTACAATGCTGTTACGTCTATAGATAACCAACTAAAATTTTCCTGCCAAGTTATAGATTCAAGTTCAATTAGAAGTTGCTTGGTGTCTCTCAGATAACTAAATAAATTTGACACCATTGGCTGCAAAATGGAGTCCAACCACTGGGACATTGGCTCAATGAGAGAGCCAATGCCGCTAATGATTGGACGACCCTTTACTTCTGTTAGTGATTTGTGAACTTTTGGCAGGAAATTGAAGATCGGCATAACTGGGGAGTCAACCATTAAGAAATCACATGTTTTTTCGTCGAGAAAGCCTGCTTCCTTACCATCATCAATTAGATTGTATAGTTCTCGACTGAACCTTAATGTGGGGTCACTTAATAATTGTAAATACTGTGATGGGTCCGATAGCTGTCGTGTTGCTTCCTGAATGAAGAAGCTCCTGTCCATGACAACTACCGACCCACCCTTATCTGCTGATCTTATGACCCGATTCTTATCCCCCTTAAGTTCTTTAAGTGCTGCTGCCTCTTCTCTGGTTAAATTCTGATATGCGGTCATTCTAACCACATAGGCTAGTTCAGTCAGATCTTTCTCTATTCTTTTTTGAAATTGTTCCAAGATGTTCCCTCTCACTTGTATGGGATAAAATTTAGAGACACAAGAAAGACTTGGGCCACTTTGTACCATATTTCTGTCTGAGGATGGCTCCATAGTGGAGTTTTCTAGAATTAAATTCTCTAATACCTCTAAATCACACACTTCCTGAAACGTAAAAGCTTCAATATTACCAGATTTATTTGTCACATTAATTGTAGCAATATTTAAATCATCATTATCACCCATATTCTTTTGTGCAAAATACTTTTTAACTGTTAGATTCCTGATCAGTTTATTTACGTCCACCAGTGTTTGAAACAGATTGAAAGTATCAGCTGGCACGAAACTTAGGCCATAATTTAAAACTTTTGTTTCAATACAACTGAGTGGACGCGATGAAAGATTGATCACTTCTAGAGAGACACGAGATAGAATTCGTGAACATGTGAATAATATTAAGGCAGGTAAATTGACCACTCCGTTGATACAGCATTTCAATCTGAAACATAACAAAAAAGCTGACACCTTAAGGTGGACTATCATTGAAAAAGTCACTTGTAAAACTAGGGGTGGGGACAAGGACAAGCTCTTGTCCAAAAGGGAAGCATTCTGGATACACAGGCTAAGAACCAGAATACCATTAGGTTTAAATTCAGAGTTTGATATCATCAATTTCTGGGAATAGTTCTTGGTCAGTGTATTCAGGATGACCCAAGTGAAATGGATAAGATTTATCAGCATATATATTTATATATTATTAAATATATGCTTATTCAATACCAATCAGCGTTGAAATATAGAGCAATAGTAATATCCAAAACTATTCCCACATCCTACCACAGCAGTTTTAAGGTAGTTATATACACAAGTAAGTAGTAGATTATTATATTACATTATATAACAGAAGACTATAAAAATAATGACTCAATAAATTCTGTTGAGTAATTTGATTCTAGAAATATAGGAATCATATTCTAGCATTAGAAGAGTTTTTTCTGTTATGAAACGAATTTAAAATTTAGAATAATCAGAGTATACTAATGTATTATAATGTTTTAATTTTTAGTTTATCGAAGCCTGCAATGATGTGATGTCTTGTACAAATTTTGTAACTAGTTAACAGTATGTAACAATTGTTTCTATTTAGAATCGCTGTATTTGAAACTGGAATACACAGGTGTGTTTAGGATAACGCCCAGGATAAATGTTTTTATCCAATCACAATTGTGCACTAGGTATTTAAAGGTAGTTAAGATTAAGAGCTTTATGCTACGACTACGGCCCTATCGGCTGAAACGCGTCAGCAATAGCTCTTTGGGTGTTATCCACACACACCACCAAGCCCCCTACTTTGTTGTTACTTCCCTGGTGAAGTTTTGGTGATCAACAATAAAGTCATTTTAATTGAAGTACTTTGGTGCGGCTCATCACTTTGTAAATGGCTGAAGAGTGATGTCCATCCTCGGGCTGAAGTCTGGATCCAAGCGGCGGCTGAAGAAATCCATCATCGGGCTGAAGTCGGAAGTCCATCATCGGGATGAAGTCTTCTATCAAGCCGCTTTTTCAATCTTCTTTCTTCTGGAGCGGAGCGGAGCCATCTTCTTCCAAGCCGACGCGGAACATCCTCTTCAAACGACGACTAGACGACGAATGACGGTTCCTTTAAGGGACGTCATCCAAGATGGCGTCCCTCGAATTCCCATTGGCTGATAGGATTCTATCAGCCAATCGGAATTAAGGTAGGAATATTCTGATTGGCTGATGGAATCAGCCAATCAGAATCAAGTTCAATCCGATTGGCTGATTCGATCAGCCAATCAGATTGAGCTCGCATTCTATTGGCTGTTCCGATCAGCCAATAGAATGCGAGCTCAATCTGATTGGCTGATCGGATCAGCCAATCGGATTGAACTTGATTCTGATTGGCTGATTCCATCAGCCAATCAGAATATTCCTACCTTAATTCCGATTGGCTGATAGAATCCTATCAGCCAATCAGAATTCGAGGGACGCCATCTTGGATGACGTCCCTTAAAGGAACCGTCATTCGTCGTCTAGTCGTCGTTTGAAGAGGATGTTCCGCGTCAGCTTGGAAGAAGATGACTCCGCTCCGCTCCAGAAGAAAGAAGATTGAAGATGCGGCTTGATAGAAGACTTCATCCCGATGATGGACTTCCGACTTCAGCCCGATGATGGATTTCTTCAGCCGCCGCTTGGATCCAGACTTCAGCCCGAGGATGGACATCACTCTTCAGCCCCCCGCTTGGGCTTGGATCAAGACTCTGGACCGATCGGTGAACCCGGCGAGGTGAAGACAAGGTAGGAAGATCTTCAGGGGCTTAGTGTTAGGTTTATTTAAGGGGGGTTTGGGTTAGATTAGGGGTATGTGGGTGGTGGATTGTAATGTTGGGGGGGGGTATTGTATTTTTTTTTTACAGGCAAAAGAGCTGAAATTCTTGGGGCATGCCCCGCAAAGGGCCCTGTTCAGGGCTGGTAAGGTAATTGAGCTTTTAACTTTAGTAATTTAGAATAGGGTAGGGCATTTTGTTATTTTGGGGGTCTTTGTTATTTTATTAGGGGGCTTAGAGTAGGTGTAATTAGTTTAAAATTGTTGTAATATTTTTCTTATGTTTGTAAATATTTTTTTTTTTTGTAACTTAGTTCTTTTTTATTTTTTGTACTTTAGTTAGTTTATTTCATTGTAGTTATTTGTAGGAATTGTATTTAATTTATTTATTGATAGTGTAGTGTTAGGTTTTATTGTAGGTAATTGTAGGTATTTTATTTAATTAATTTAATGATAGTATAGTGTTAGGTTTAATTGTAACTTAGGTTAGGATTTATTTTACAGGTAATTTTGTATTTATTTTAACTAGGTAACTATTAAATAGTTCTTAACTATTTAATAGCTATTGTACCTGGTTAAAATAATTACAAAGTTGCCTGTAAAATAAATATTAATCCTAAAATAGCTACAATGTAATTATAATTTATATTGTAGCTATATTAGGATTTATTTTACAGGTAATTATTTAGCTTTAAATAGGAATAATTTATTTAATAAGAGATAATTAATTTCGTTAGATGTAAATTATATTTAAGTTAGGGGGGTGTTAGGGTTAGACTTAGCTTTAGGGGTTAATACATTTATTAGAATAGCGGTGAGCTCCGGTCGGCAGATTAGGGGTTAATAATTGAAGTTAGGTGTCGTAGATGTTAGGGAGGGCAGATTAGGGGTTAATACTATTTATTATAGGGTTAGTGAGGCGGATTAGGGGTTAATACATTTATTATAGTAGCGGTGCGGTCCGCTCGGCAGATTAGGGGTTAATAAGTGTAGGCAAGTGGATGCGACGTTGTGGGGGGCAGATTAGGGGTTAATAAATATAATATAGGGTTCGGCGGTGTTAGGGGCAGCAGATTAGGGGTACATAAGTATAACGTAGGTGGCGGTCGGCAGATTAGGGGTTAAAAAAAATTAATCGAGTGGCGGCGATGTGGGGGCACCTCGGTTTAGGGGTACATAGGTAGTTTATGGGTGTTAGTGTACTTTAGAGTACAGTAGTTAAGAGCTTTATGAACCGGCGTTAGCCCAGAAAGCTCTTAACTCCTGACTTTTTTCTGCGGCTGGAGTTTTGTCGTTAGATTTCTAACGCTCACTTCAGACACGACTCTAAATACCGGAGTTAGAAAGATCCCATTGAAAAGATAAGATACGCAATTTACGTAAGGGGATCTGCGGTATGGAAAAGTCGCGGCTGAAGAGTGAGCGCTAGACCCTATTTTGAGTGACTCCAAATACCGGCGGTAGCCTAAAACCAGCGTTAGGAGCCTCTAACGCTGGTTTTCACGGCTTCCGCCAAACTCTAAATCTAGGCCTTAGGATTTATTTTTATTTTACAGGTAACTTTCAATTTATTTTAACTAGGTACAATAGCTATTAAATAGTTATTAACTATTTAATAGCTTACCTAGCTAAAATAAAGAGAAATTTACCTGTAAAATAAAAACTAACCTAAGTTACAATTACACCTAACACTACACTATACTTAAATAAATTAATCCTATTTAAAACTAAATACTTACCTGTAAAATAAACCCTAAGATAGCTACAATGTAATTAATAATTACATTGTAGCTATTTTAGGATTTATATTTATTTTACAGGTAACTTTGTATTTATTTTAGCTAGTTAGAATAGTTATTAAATAGTTATTAACTATTTAATAACTACCTAGCTAAAAGAAATACAAAATTACCTGTAAAATAAATACTATCCTAAGTTACAATTAAACCTAACACTACACTATCTTTAAATGAATTAAATAAATTAACTACAAATAACTACAATTAAATACAATTACATAAACTAACTAAAGTACAACAAAAAAAGCTAAGTTACAAAAAATAAAAAAAATAAGTTACAAACATTTAAAAATATTACAACAATTTTAAGCTACTTACACCTAATCTAAGCCCCCTAATAAAATAACAAAGCCCCCCAAAATAAAAAAAAATGCCCTACCCTATTCTAAATTAAAAAAGTTCAAAGCTCTTTTACCTTACCAGCCCTTAAAAGGGCCTTTTGTGGGGGCATGCCCCAAAGAATTCAGCTCTTTTGCCTGTAAAAGAAAAATACAACCCCCCCAACATTAAAACCCACCACCCACATACCCCTAATCTAACCCAAACCCCCCTTAAAATAACCTAACACTAATCCCCTGAAGTTCATCCTACCTTGAGTCGTCTTCACTCAGCCGAGCAGCGATGGAACCGAAGTGGACATCCGGAGCGGAAGAAGTTATCCTCCAAGCGGCGCTGAAGAAATCTTCCATCCGATGAAGTGATCCTCCAAGCGGCGCTGAAGAAGTCTTCGATCCGGGCGATGTCATCTTCCAAGAGGCGCTGAAGAAGTCTTCTATCCGGGCGATGTCATCTTCCAAGCTGGGTCTTCAATCTTCATCCCGCCGACGCGGAACATCCTTCTTTACCGACGGACTACCGACGAATGAAGACTCCTTTAAGGGACGTCATCCAAGATGGCGTCCCTTCAATTCCGATTGGCTGATAGGATTCTATCAGCCAATCGGAATTAAGGTAGGAAAAATCTGATTGGCTGATGGAATCAGCCAATCAGATTCAAGTTCAATCCGATTGGCTGATCCAATCAGCCAATCAGATTGAGCTCGCATTCTATTGGCTGATCGGAACAGCCAATAGAATGCGAGCTCAATCTGATTGGCTGATTGGATCAGAAGATGACATTGCCCGGATAGAAGACTTCTTCAGCGCCTCTTGGAAAATGACATCGCCCGGATCGAAGACTTCTTCAGCGCCGCTTGGAGGATCACTTCATCGGATGGAAGATTTCTTCAGCGCCGCTTGGAGGATAACTTCTTCCGCTCCGGATGTCCACTTCGGTTCCATCGCTGCTCGGCTGAGTGAAGACGACTCAAGGTAGGATGATCTTCAGGGGATTAGTGTTAGGTTATTTTAAGGGGGGTTTGGGTTAGATTAGGGGTATGTGGGTGGTGGGTTTTAATGTTGGGGGGGGTTGTATTTTTCTTTTACAGGCAAAAGAGCTGAATTCTTTGGGGCATGCCCCCACAAAAGGCCCTTTTAAGGGCTGGTAAGGTAAAAGAGCTTTGAACTTTTTTAATTTAGAATAGGGTAGGGCATTTTTTTTATTTGGGGGGCTTTGTTATTTTATTAGGGGGCTTAGATTAGGTGTAAGTATCTTAAAATTGTTGTAATATTTTTAAATGTTTGTAACTTATTTTTTTTATTTTGTAACTTAGCTTTTTTTTTTGTACTTTAGTTAGTTTATGTAATTGTATTTAATTGTAGTTATTTGTAGTTAATTTATTTAATTCATTTAAAGATAGTGTAGTGTTAGGTTTAATTGTAACTTAGGTTAGTATTTATTTTACAGGTAATTTTGTATTTCTTTTAGCTAGGTAGTTATTAAATAGTTAAAAACTATTTAATAACTATTCTAACTAGCTAAAATAAATACAAAGTTACCTGTAAAATAAATATAAATCCTAAGATAGCTACAATGTAATTATTAATTACATTGTAGCTATCTTAGGGTTTATTTTACAGGTAAATATTTAGTTTTAAATAGGATTCATTTAGTTAATAATAGAAATATTATTTAGATTTATTTAATTAATATTTAAGTTAGGGGGGTGTTAGGGTTAGTGTTAGACTTAGGTTTAGGGGTTAATAATTTTATTACAGTGGCGGCGGTGTAGTGGGGGGCAGGATAGGGGTTAATAAATTTATTATAGATGGCGACGGTGTAGGGGGGGCAGGATAGGGGTATTTAAGTATAGTGTAGTGTTAGGTGTAATTGTAACTTAGGTTAGTTTTTATTTTACAGGTAAATTTCTCTTTATTTTAGCTAGGTAAGCTATTAAATAGTTAATAACTATTTAATAGCTATTGTACCTAGTTAAAATAAATTGAAAGTTACCTGTAAAATAAAAATAAATCCTAAGATAGCTACAATATAATTATTATTTATATTGTAGCTATATTAGGGTTTATTTTATAGGTAAGTATTTAGTTTTAAATTGGATTAATTTAGTTAATAATAGAAATATTATTTAGATTTATTTAATTAATATTTAAGTTAGGGGGGTGTTAGGGTTAGTGTTAGACTTAGGTTTAGGGGTTAATAATTTTATTACAGTGGCGGCGGTGTAGTGGGGGGCAGGATAGGGGTTAATAAATTTATTATAGATGGCGACGGTGTAGGGGGGGCAGGATAGGGGTTAATAAATTTAATATAGTTTGCGGCGGGGTCAGGGAGCGCCGGTTTAGGGGTTAAACTATTTATTTAGTTGCGGCGAGGTGCGGGATCGGCAGGATAGGGGTTAATAACTTTATTATAGAGGGCGACGGTATGGGGGGGCAGGATAGGGGTTACTAGGTATAATGTAGGTGGCGGTGGGCTCCGGGAGCGGCGGTTTAGGGGTTAATACATTTATAAGAGTTGCGGCGGTGTCTAGGAGCGGCGGTTTAGGGGTTAATACATTTATAAGAGTTGCGGCAGGGTCTAGGAGCGGCGGTTTAGGGGTTAGTAACTTTATTTAGTTGCGGGGGGCTCCGGGGGTGCCGGTATAGGGGGTAGAACAGTGCAGTTTAGTGTGAGTGCTTAGTGACAGGCTAGCAATAAAGCTGTAAAAAAGCCAAAGAGCAGCGAGATTGGATGAGTGATAACTCTCACAGTCCGCTGCTCATCGCCCCGTGGCTTTTTGACAGCTTTATTTGATAACTTAGGCGTATTTTTTCAGGTCCGCGGCGGCGAAGGTAGGCGACCTTAGGCCGGCGTATTGGGCCGGCGAAGGCAGGAAAGTTGACACAATGATAACTACCCCCCAATGTATGGACTATTTGAATCTAAATGAATTTCGGTGTTGTAACAGGTATTAAACTAATAAGAACAGTACTACCAAAATACAGCCAATTAACAGGCTTTCAAGAGCCAAGGTTTTATTGTTGTACTTTGTTAGGATAATCATGATGGCCATGTAGACCCCCCCCCCCCCCGAGAGGCCTTGAAGTTACAGGGATGAAAGTGCTAAGAATAGTACTACTTTACACAACCGAGTTAGCCATGGGTCTTAGTCCAAGACCGCATGGCTTTTTTTTTGGTTGGGTGCCGCTAATCATGCAGGCCATACAGACCTCCCCCGATAGGGTGAGTAATAGGTATTAAAATGCTAAGAACAGTACTACTTAACACAACCTAGTTACCATGGGTCCCAGACCGCATGTCTTGTTATTATATTTTGTAAGGGTAATCATGCAGGCCATATAGACCTCCCCCGATAGGGTGAGTAACAGGTATTGAAATGCTAAGAACAGTACTACTTAACACAAACTTAACATGGGTCCCAGAGCATATGTCTTATTATTATATTTTGTTAGGGTAATCATGCAGGTCATATAGACCTCCCCCGATAGGGTGAGTAACAGGTATTAAAATGCTAAGAACAGTACTACTTAACACAACCTAGTTACCATGGGTCCCAGACCGCATGTCTTGTTATTATATTTTGTAAGGGTAATCATGCAGGCCATATAGACCTCCCCCGATAGGGTGAGTAACAGGTATTAAAATGCTAAGAACAGTACTACTTAACACAACCTTACCATGGGTCCCAGACCCAGAGCAGATGTCTTATTATTATATTTTGTAAGGGTAATCATGCAGGCCATATAGACCTCCCCCGATAGGTCGAGTTACAGAGATTAAAGTGCTAAGAATAGTACTACTTTAAACACAACCTAGTTACCATGGGTCCCAGCCGCATGTCTTATCATTTTATTTTGTCAGGGTAATCAGGCAGGCCATATAGATCTCCCCCGATAGGGGGGGTAACAGGGATGAAACTGCTAAGAACAGTCAGCTAGATTTGGAGTTTGGCGGCCAAGGGGGTGCGTTAGCTACGCAGGCTTTTTTCTGGCCGCACCATAAAAATAACTCTGGTATTGAGAGTTCAAAAAAATGCTGCGTTAGGCTCCAAAAAAGGAGCGTAGAGCATTTTTACCGCAAATGCAACTCTCGATACCAGAGTTGCTTACGGACGCGGCCAGCCTCAAAAACGTGCTCGTGCACGATTCCCCCATAGGAAACAATGGGGCAGTTTGAGCTGAAAAAAAAATCTAACACCTGCAAAAAAGCCGTGTTCAGCTCCTAACGCAGCCCCATTGTTTCCTATGGGGAAACACTTCCTACGTCTGCACCTAACACTCTAACATGTACCCCGAGTCTAAACACCCCTACCCTTACACTTATTAACCCCTAATCTGCCGCCCCCGCTATCGCTGACCCCTGCATTATATTATTAACCCCTAATCTGCCGCTCCGTAAACCGCCGCTACTTACATTATCCCTATGTACCCCTAATCTGCTGCCCCTAACACCGCCGACCCCTATATTATATTTATTAACCCCTAATCTGTCCCCCTCAACGTCGCCTCCACCTGCCTACACTTATTAACCCCTAATCTGCTGAGCGGACCTGAGCGCTACTATAATAAAGTTATTAACCCCTAATCCGCCTCACTAACCCTATCATAAATAGTATTAACCCCTAATCTGCCCTCCCTAACATCGCCGACACCTAACTTCAATTACTAACCCCTAATCTGCCGACCGGAGCTCACCGCTACTATAATAAATGGATTAACCCCTAAAGCTAAGTCTAACCCTAACACTAACACCCCCCTAAGTTAAATATAATTTAAATCTAACGAAATTAATTAACTCTTATTAAATAAATGAATCCTATTTAAAGCTAAATACTTACCTGTAAAATAAATCCTAATATAGCTACAATATAAATTATAATTACATTGTAGCTATTTTAGGATTAATATTTATTTTACAGGCAACTTTGTATTTATTTTAACCAGGTACAATAGCTATTAAATAGTTAAGAACTATTTAATAGTTACCTAGTTGAAATAATTACAAAATCACCTGTAAAATAAATCCTAACCTAAGTTACAATTAAACCTAACACTATACTATCATTAAATTAATTAAATTAAATACCTATAATTACCTACAATAAAACCTAACACTACACTATCAATAAATAAATTAAATACAATTCCTACAAATAACTACAATGAAATAAACTAACTAAAGTACAAAAAATAAAAAAGAACTAAGTTACAAAAAATAAAAAAATATTTACAAACATCAGAAAAATATTACAACAATTTTAAACTAATTACACCTACTCTAAGCCCCCTAATAAAATAACAAAGCCCCCCAAAATAAAAAATGCCCTACCCTATTCTAAATTAAAAAAGTTAAAAGCTCTTTTACCTTACCAGCCCTGAACAGGGCCCTTTGCGGGGCATGCCCCAAGAAATTCAGCTCTTTTGCCTGTAAAAAAAAAACATACAATACCCCCCCCCCAACATTACAACCCACCACCCACATACCCCTAATCTAACCCAAACCCCCCTTAAATAAACCTAACACTAAGCCCCTGAAGATCTTCCTACCTTGTCTTCACCTCACCAGGTATCACCGATCCGTCCTGGCTCCAAAATCTTCATCCAACCCAAGCGGGGGCTGGCGATCCATCATCCGGTGCTGAAGAGGTGCAGAAGAGGCTCCAAAGTCTTCATCCTATCCGGGAAGAAGAGTAGATCCGGACCGGCAACCATCTTCTTCCAAGCGGCATCTTCTATCTTCATACGATGACGACCGGCTCCATCCTGAAGACCTCCAGCGAGGATCCGTCCTCTTCTTCCGACGACTTCCCGACGAATGACGGTTCCTTTAAGGGACGTCATCCAAGATGGCGTCCCTCGAATTCCGATTGGCTGATAGGATTCTATCAGCCTATCGGAATTAAGGTAAGAATATTCTGATTGGCTGATGGAATCAGCCAATCAGAATCAAGTTCAATCCGATTGGCTGATCCAATCAGCCAATCAGATTGAGCTCGCATTCTATTGGCTGATCGGAACAGCCAATAGAATGCGAGCTCAATCTGATTGGCTGATTGGATCAGCCAATCGGATTGAACTTGATTCTGATTGGCTGATTCCATCAGCCAATCAGATTTTTCCTACCTTAATTCCGATTGGCTGATAGAATCCTATCAGCCAATCGGAATTCGAGGGACGCCATCTTGGATGACGTCCCTTAAAGGAACCGTCATTCGTCGGGAAGTCGTCGGAAGAAGAGGACGGATCCACGCTGGAGTTCTTCAGGATGGAGCCGGTCGTCATCGGATGAAGATAGAAGATGCCGCTTGGAAGAAGATGGTTGCCGGTCCGGATCTACTCTTCTTCCCGGATAGGATGAAGACATTGGAGCCTCTTCTGGACCTCTTCAGCACCGGATGATGGATCGCCAGCCCCCGCTTGGGTTGGATGAAGATTTTGGAGCCAGGACGGATCGGTGATACCTGGTGAGGTGAAGACAAGGTAGGAAGATCTTCAGGGGCTTAGTGTTAGGTTTATTTAAGGGGGGTTTGGGTTAGATTAGGGGTATGTGGGTGGTGGGCTGTAATGTTGGGGGGGGGTATTGTATGTTTTTTTTTACAGGCAAAAGAGCTGAATTTCTTGGGGCATGCCCCGCAAAGGGCCCTGTTCAGGGCTGGTAAGGTAAAAGAGCTTTTAACTTTTTTAATTTAGAATAGGGTAGGGCATTTTTTATTTTGGGGGTCTTTGTTATTTTATTAGGGGGCTTAGAGTAGGTGTAATTAGTTTAAAATTGTTGTAATATTTTTCTGATGTTTGTAAATATTTTTTTATTTTTTGTAACTTAGTTCTTTTTTATTTTTTTGTACTTTAGTTAGTTTATTTCATTGTAGTTATTTGTAGGAATTGTATTTAATTTATTTATTGATAGTGTAGTGTTAGGTTTTATTGTAGGTAATTATAGGTATTTAATTTAATTAATTTAATGATAGTATAGTGTTAGGTTTAATTGTAACTTAGGTTAGGATTTATTTTACAGGTGATTTTGTAATTATTTTAACTAGGTAACTATTAAATAGTTCTTAACTATTTAATAGCTATTGTACCTGGTTAAAATAAATACAAAGTTGCCTGTAAAATAAATATTAATCCTAAAATAGCTACAATATAATTATTCGTTATATTGTAGCTATATTAGGATTTATTTTACAGGTAAGTAATTAGCTTTAAATTGGATTAATTTATTTAATAAGAGTTAATTAATTTCGTTAGATTTAAATTATATTTAATTTAGGGGGGTGTTAGTGTTAGGGTTAGATTTAGCTTTAGGGGTTAATCCATTTATTATAGTAGCGGTGAGCTCCGGTCGGCAGATTAGGGGTTAATACTATTTATTATAGGGTTAGTGAGGCGGATTAGGGGTTAATACTATTTATTATAGTAGCGGTGCGGTCCGCTCGGCAGATTAGGGGTTAATAAGTGTAGGCAGGTGGAGGCGATGTTGAGGGGGGCAGATTAGGGGTTAATAAATATAATATAGGGGTCGGCGGTGTTAGGGGCAGCAGATTAGGGGTACATAGCTATAATGTAGGTGGCGGCGCTTTGCGGTCGGCAGATTAGGGGTTAATTATTGTAAGTAGCTGGCGGCGACGTTGTGGGGGGCAGGTTAGGGGTTAATAAATATAATACAGGGGTCGGCGGTGTTAGGGGCAGCAGATTAGGGGTACATAGGGATAATTTAGCTGGCGGCGCTTTGCGGTCGGCAGATTAGGGGTTAAAAAAAAATTCGAGTGGCGGCGATGTGGGGGGACCTCGGTTTAGGGGTACATAGGTAGTTTATGGGTGTTAGTGTACTTTAGGGTACAGTAGTTAAGAGCTTTATGCCCAGAAAGCTCTTAACTCCTGCTTTTTTTCTGCGGCTGGAGTTTTGTCGTTAGAGCTCTAACGCTCACTTCAGAAACGACTCTAAATACCGGAGTTAGAAAGATCCCATTGAAAAGATAGGATACGCAATTGACGTAAGGGGATCTGCGGTATGGAAAAGTCGCGGCTGAAAAGTGAGCGTTAGACCCTATTTTCAGTGACTCCAAATACCGGAGTTAGCCTAAAACCAGCGTTAGGAGCCTCTAACGCTGGTTTTCACGGCTACCGCCAAACTCCAAATCTAGGCCTAAATTAGTACTGGAACAATATGAAACTTCAAGCGGTGCAGAAAATGAAATTGATTTCTTTTTTAAAAAATGGAGTAATTATATATTTTCAAATCCAGTAGAAATTCAAAGGAGACTTATAGCCCCTTTTAAAAATTCTGCATGGATTCAAAATGCAGTATTAAGGGGGGAAATTATAGGAGAAGTTGTTCTATAGCATCAGAAACTAAAGCCCGGGGAGGTGCATGATGGAGTTTTCCCTTTTTTTTTTGCCAGTTTGTTTGTTGGTTTGCTTGCTTTGTCTGGTTTTGTTCTGTTTTGTTTTGTCTTGTCCCAGTTCTGTTTTGTATTGTTTTGTCCTGTTTAGGTTGGTGTTGTTTTCCTATATTCTATGCTGTTGTACCATATCATGTCGTTGTTATTACTCCATATTCCTTTGTCTGCCTAGTCTAGGTCATGGTATGATTATATGTAACACTCTGTTCAAGATCCCATGAATGTATATTTACTGGAATGTCTAACTAAGTAATACTTTGTCATCACTTTTTTTTCATGTTTTCTGTATTAAACAATAAATATATATATAAAAAAAAATATCCCTATTAAAATAAAAAATGCCCCCCATAATAATAAAACCCCCTAGCCTAAACTAAACTACCAAAATCCCTTAAAAGGGCATTTTGTGGGGCATTGCCCCAAAGTAATCAGCTCTTTTACCTGTAAAAAAAATGCAAACAACCCCCCCAACCAATCCCCCAAATAAAATACTATCTAAAAAAACCTAAGCTCCCCATTGCCCTGAAAAGGGCAGTTAGCTCTTTTGCCGCCCAAACCCTAACCTAAAAATAAAACCCACCCAATACACCCTTAAAAAAACCTAACACTAACCCCCTGAAGATCGACTTACCGGGAGACGTCTTCATCCAAGACGAGCTGAAGTCCTCAACGAAGCCGGTAGAAGTCTTCATCCAAGCCGGGCAAAGTGGTCCTCCAGACAGGCCGGAGTCTTCATCCATCCGGCGCGGAGCAGGTCCATCTTCAAGACATCCGACATGGAGCATCCTCTTCATCTGACGACTAAAGCTGAATGAAGGTACCTTTAAGTGATGTCATCCAAGATGGCGTCCCTTAGATTCCGATTGGCTGATAGAATTCTAGCAGCCAATCAGAATTAAGGTAGAAAAAATCCTATTGGCTGATGCAATCGAATGCGATCAGCCAATAGGATTGAACTTCAATCCTATTGGATGATTGCATCAGCCAATATGATTTTTTCTACCTTAATTCCGATCAGCCAATCGTAATATAAGGGACGCCATCTTGGATGATGTCACTTAAAGGTACCATCATTCAGCTTTAGTCTTCGGATGAAGAGGATGCTCCACGTCGGATGTCTTGAAGATGGACCCGCTCCGCGTCGTATGGATGAAGATAGAAGATGCCGTCTGGATGAAGACTTCTGCCCGTCTGGAGGACCACTTCGCCCGGCTTGGATGAAGACTTCTACCGGCTTCATTGAGGACTTCGGCCTGGCTTGGATGAAGACGTCTCCCGGTAAGTCGATCTTCAGGGGGTTAGTGTTAGTTTTTTTTTAGGGGTGTATTGGGTGGGTTTTATTTTTAGGTTAGGGTTTGGGCAGCAAAAGAGCTAACTGCCCTTTTAAGGGCAATGCCCATCCAAATGCCCTTTTCAGGACAATGGGAAGCTTAAGTTTTTTTTAGATAGTATTTTATTTGTGGGGTTGGTTGTGTGGGTGGTGATTTTACTGTTGGGGGGGTTGTTTGTATTTTTTTTTACAGGTAAAAGAGCTGATTACTTTGGGGCAATTTCCTGCAAAAGGCCCTTTTAAGGGCTATTGGTAGTTTAGTTTAGGCTAGGGTTTTATTTTATTTTGGGGGAGCTTTTTTTATTTTAATAGGGCTATTAGATTAGGTGTAATTAGTTTAAATATCTGTAATTTGTTCATTATTTTCTGTAATTAAGTGTTTTTTTTTGTACTTTAGCTAATTTAATTTAATTTAGTTAATTTATTTAGCCCCCCCCACATCGGAAACACTTAACTAAAATGTTTAACCCCTAATCTGCCGACCGGACATCGCCGCCACTTTAATACATTTATTAACCCCTAAACTGCCGCACTCCCGCCTCGCAAACACTAGTTACATTTTATTAAACCCTAATCTGCCATCCGTAACATCGCTGACACCTAACTACATTTATAAACCCCTAATCTGCCTCCCCCAATGTTGCCGCTACTATATTAAATTTATTAACCTCTAAACCTAAGTCTAACCCTAACACCCCCTAACTTAAATATAATTTAAATAAAACGAAATAAATTTACTACTATTAAATAAATTAATCCTATTTAAAACTAAATACTTACCTATAAAATAAACCCTAAGCTAGCTACAATATAACTAATAGTTACATTGTAGCTAGTTAAGGATTTATTTTTATTTTACAGGCAACTTACAGTAGTAGCTGATGCATGCGAAAGTGTAAACATAAAAAGGTTTGTGCCCAATATGATAATGGAAATATGATGAAATGTTTTTAAAACTTGCATGCGCAATTTAAATTATGAAAGTTTAATTTTTAATTTAATGTTCCTTTAATTTAGCACATATATATATATAAAGTAATTCCTAAAAGGAAGAACTAAGAGGATGCGCTAATAAACACAGATGAATTGATGTAACCTGTTAATATGTGCCCACAGAGACAAAAGGGCTATTAATGGGTGTAACTAATAGTGATAAAAACAAATGTGAGTAATTAGGTGTAAATAAACATGTGTAAAAAATCATAAAAAGGACAATTGATCAACAATGCATAAGGTGTATAAAACAATAAATCAAAGTGATAAAAATTCAAAGTTCGTATCTTTTGAAGAAATATCCGAATCAAGAGCATAAAGGATATAGTGATGCTATAGTGCTTAAGTGCTTGGCGTGCTCAACTTGTGTCCACAGTGTGGTGGGTCAAGGTGTCTAGGATAAAGCATAAACAAGGTGCGCCAACATAGTGTAAATCGTATATACACACAAAGATTAGTGATAAGAAGTACAGTAAACTACTCACAAAAGGAGTGGCACCTTAAATCAATAGGGTGCAAACAGGCAGGCTGACGTTCTTAACCAGCAGTCAGTACGCTGGGGGTCTCACCCAGGGGACCTGTGGAATCTGGACGGGAGGCTGGATGGTAGCACTGGTGATCTTTAGGGCCAATAGCCGGATGTGTGCTCAGGAAGCTGGTATGTTCTCCCCCACTCTGCTCACACAATCAAGATCTGTTTCATAAAACTGACAGTGTCAGCACAAAAAGTTCAGTAGTCGGTATCAAATAGACCAGAAACAGAAACTGTTTATATACTGTGACCTGGCATCTTGGAAACACACAGTCCTCAAAGCTGGAAACACCACACAAGGTTGTAGCTTTATAAAATACAGTCTGTTTATTATCAGGTCTGGCAAAAAACAGACAAAATAAACATAAACAAAACAAAAGAGGCTTGCTCCACTGAGCACTTACTAACAAGTACAACTGTCTGCACTAAGTAGCTTTTCACAAAAGTAATATTGCACAGACCTTTCAAACTTTGTCCTTTAGAGATAATTCCTCTCAGTCTCTCAGGAGAGTGTTTGCAGTTTCCCTTTACTGCTGGCAAATCTACCTCTCAACCCCTGACTGGGGAATTCCTGGACTGGACTTTTTGACATAATGTGCTACCTGCAAACTGTGGGGTGGAGCACTGGCCCACCCTACTCTCCAAATACTCCACCCCAGGGACCCAGAAATAAATCACATATTTTCTCTATGTGGCAAACAAACATAACAATTCTCCCTGGGGTTGTCAGACCATACCCCGCACTGCAGCACTTTTGAGTGAATATAGACACCTTCCATTACTATGCCTTGGGTTCTGTCACACATCCTCCCTGCCAGCTCAGACCTAGTGGGGTGAGCGACCATGGCCAAAAGCGTATGCATACGTGAAAGGCCATCAGCATTACCCTGTTTACTTCCTGCCCTGTGTTCTACTGAGAAGAGATAGGGTTGCAAACTAAGGAACCAGCGTGTAACTCTACTATTATTATCCTTATTTTGACCCATCCATTTGAGAGGTGCATGATCAGTAACTAGTCTAAATTTTCTGCCCAACAAATAATATGTGAGAGTTTCAATAGCCCATTTAATTGCTAGACACTCCTTTTCAACAATCGAATAGTTCTTTTCTCTAGGTTGAAGTTTACGGCTCAGGTATAGTAGTGGGTGCTCTTCACTTTGACTTTCCTGGGAAAGCACTGCTCCAAGCCCTACATCAGAGGCATCCGTCTGTAAAACAAACTCCTTTAAAAAATCAGGGGTAACTAACACTGGTTGTCTACAGATGGCTTCCTTCAGATTTTGAAATGCCTGTTCAGCTTCAGAGGACCATTTCACTATTACTGGAGCTTTTGCTTTAGTGAGGTCAGTTAAAGGACCCGCTATAGTAGCAAAGTTGGAGATAAACCTTCTGTAGTAGCCAACAAGCCCAAGAAATGTTCTGACCTGTTTCTTCATCATAGGTCATGGCCAATTCCTTATGGCTTCAACTTTAGCAAGTTGTGGCTTTACTATTCCTCTTCCAATGGAATAGCCAAGATACTTGGCCTCCTCCAAGCCAATGGTACATTTACTCGGATTTGCTGTCAGACCGGCATTTTTTATGGAATTAAGGACAGCTTGCACTTTTGGCAAGTGAGACTCCCAATCTTCGCTATGTATGACCACGTCATCTAAGTAAGCTGCAGCATAATGAGCATGTGGCCTTAAGATCCGGTCCATCATTCTTTGAAATGTTGCTGGAGCACCATGTAGGCCAAAAGGTAACACCTTATATTGGAAGAGCCCATCTGGAGTAGAGAAGGCAGTCTTTTCCTTTGCCCGTCCTGTAAGTGGCACTTGCCAATAACCCTTGGTCAAATCCAATGTAGTAAGGTACCTGGCTCTCCCAAGTCTCTCCACAAGTTCATGAACCCTTGGCATGGGGTATGCATCAAACTTGGATATTGCATTCAGCTTCCGGTAATCATTACAAAACCTGATTGTGCCATCAGGCTTTGCTACAAGCACAATTGGGCTACTCCAGTCACTTTGGGTATCTTCAATTACCCCAAGGTCCAGCATTTTCTTTACTTCCAATTTGATTGCTTCCCTCCGGGCTTCAGGTATTCTATATGGCTTTAGATTTATCCTTTTTCCCAGTTCAGTGACAATGTCATGCTCTTTTATCGTAGTTCTTCCTGGGACTGAGGAGAAAACATCTTTATTTAATCTGATTAAGTCTTTTACCTCCCTCTTCTGGTGGATAGTCAGGGTTTCTGAGATATTGACTACGGGTTCATTCTCCTCCATTGTAGGGAGGTCTGCTGTTTTTATAGCAACAAGTGTTTCTCTTTCTTTCCACGGTTTAAGTAAATTCACATGGTAAATCTGTACCTCCTTTCACCTCCCAGGCTGTCTTACTTTGTAATTTACTTCCCCCACTCTGTCAATGACTTCATATGGCCCATGCCATGTTGCCAAAAATTTGTTCTCTACAGTGGGAACCAGGACTAGTACTCTGTCTCCTGGATTAAACACACGAACCCTGGCATTTCTATTATAGCTGTTCTGCTGGTGCTGTTGGGCATTTTCCATGTGTTCTCTAACTATGGGCATAATGGCTGTCATCCGATCCTGCATCTGAGTTATATGTTCAATCACACTTCTGTGAGGGGTTGACTCCTGTTCCCAAGTCTCCTTAGCTATGTCTAGCAACCCTCTGGGGTGTCTTCCATACAAAAGTTCAAAGGGCGAAAACCCAGTAGAAGCTTGAGGGACCTCTCGGATGGAAAACATTAAATAAGGCAAAAGGAAATCCCAGTTTTTCCCATCTTTATCAATTACTTTTTTGAGCATAGCCTTTAGTGTTTTATTAAATTGCTCTACCAGACCATCAGTTTGTGGGTGATATACGGATGTTTTCAGATGCTTTATATGAAGAAGATTACACAACTCCTGTGTAATTCTCGACATAAATGGAGTGCCTTGGTCTGTTAATATTTTTTTGGGAATCCCAACACGGCTGAACATTAACATTAACATTAACTCCTTAGCAATTGCTTTTGCTGAAGTAGTACGCATGGGTATTGCCTCAGGGTAACGTGTAGCATAGTCTACTATTACCAATATATACTGGTGCCCCCTTGCAGACTTTACAAGAGGACCCACAAAATCCATACCAATGCGTTCAAATGGGACCTCAATTATGGGTAAGGGCACCAAGGGGCTACGGTATGTTGTAAGAGGGGCAGTTAATTGGCATTCAGGACAAGAAGAACAATAATTTGTGATAGATGCCATTACACATGGCCAATAAAACCTCCTAAGAATTCTCTCTCTGTTTTTTTCCATCCCCAAGTGCCCCCCAAGTATGTGGCTATGTTCCAGATTTAATACAGTGTGTCAATATGCCTGGGGTACTAACAGCTGTTTGACAGACTCCTTTTTCCCAACTCTGTACAATAAATCATTTTCCACTTCAAAGTATGGATAGGTGAGTGCTTTATCAGTATTAATGGGGGTGCCATTTCTTATGGAAATATAGGCCTAGATTTGGAGTTTGGCGTTAGCCGTGAAAACCAGCGTTAGAGGCTCCTAACGCTGGTTTTAGGCTAACTCCGGTATTTGGAGTCACTCAAAAAAGGGTCTAACGCTCACTTTCCATCCGCGACTTTTCCATACCGCAGATCCCCTTACGTCAATTGCGTATCCTATCTTTTCAATGGGATCTTTCTAACTCCGGTATTTAGAGTCGTGGCTGAAGTGAGCGTTAGAGCTCTAACGACAAAACTCCAGCCGCAGAAAAAAAGCAGGAGTTAAGAGCTTTCTGGGCTAACGCCGGTTCATAAAGCTCTTAACTACTGTGCCCTAAAGTACACTAACACCCATAAACTACCTATGTACCCCTAAACTGAGGTCCCCCCACATCGCCGCCACTCGATTAAATTTTTTTAACCCCTAATCTGCCGACCGCCACCTACGTTATACTTATGTACCCCTAATCTGCTGCCCCTAACACCGCTGACCCCTATATTATATTTATTAACCCCTAACCTGCCCCCCACAACGTCGCCGCAAGATACCTACAATAATTAACCCCTAATCTGCCGATCACAAAGCGCCGCCACCTACATTATAGCTATGTACCCCTAATCTGCTGCCCCTAACACCGCCGACCCCTATATTATATTTATTAACCCCTAATCTGCCCCCCACAACGTCGCCTCCACCTGCCTACACTGATTAACCCCTAATCTGCCGACCGGACCTGAGCGCTACTATAATAAAGTTATTAACCCCTAATCCGCATCACTAACCCTATAATAAATAGTATTAACCCCTAATCTGCCCTCCCTAACATCGCCGACACCTAACTTCAATTATTAACCCCTAATATGCCGACCGGAGCTCACCGCTATTCTAATAAATGTATTAACCCCTAAAGATAAGTCTAACCCTAACACTAACACCCCCCTAAGTTAAATATAATTTAAATCTAACGAAATTAATTAACTCTTATTAAATAAATTATTCCTATTTAAAGCTAAATACTTACCTGTAAAATAAATCCTAATATAGCTACAATATAAATTATAATTACATTGTAGCTATTTTAGGATTAATATTTATTTTACAGGCAACTTTGTATTTATTTTAACCAGGTACAATAGCTATTAAATAGTTAAGAACTATTTAATAGTTACCTAGTTAAAATAATTACAAAATTACCTGTAAAATAAATCCTAACCTAAGTTACAATTAAACCTAACACTATACTATCATTAAATTAATTAAATTAAATACCTACAATTACCTACAATTAAACCTAACACTACACTATCAATACATTAATTAAATACAATATCTACAAATAAATACAATGAAATAAACTAACTAAAGTACAAAAAATAAAAAAGAACTAAGTTACAAAAAATAAAAAAATATTTACAAACATAAGAAAAATATTACAACAATTTTAAACTAATTACACCTACTCTAAGCCCCCTAACAAAATAACAAAGACCCCCAAAATAAAAAATGCCCTACCCCATTCTAAATTACTAAATTAAAAGCTCTTTTACCTTACCAGCCCTGAACAGGGCCCTTTGCGGGGCATGCCCCAAGAATTTCAGCTCTTTTGCCTGTAAAAGAAAACATACAATACCCCCCCCCAACATTACAAGCCACCACCCATATACCCCTAATCTAACCCAAACCCCCCTTAAATAAACCTAACACTAAGCCCCTGAAGATCTTCCTACCTTGTCTTCACCATCCAGGTTCACCGATCCGTCCTGAAGACCTCCTCCGATGTCCTGATCCAAGCCCAAGCGGGGGGCTGAAGAGGTCCATGATCCGGTCAAAGTCTTCATCCAAGCGGGGCAGAAGAGGTCTTCCATCCGATTGAAGTCTTCATCCAGGCGGCATCTTCTATGGTCTTCCATCCGGAGCGAAGCGGCAGCATCCTGAAGACCTCCGACGTGGAACATCCATCCGGCCTGACGACTGAACGACGAATGACGGTTCCTTTAAGGGACGTCATCCAAGATGGCGTCCCTCGAATTCCGATTGGCTGATAGGATTCTATCAGCCAATCGGAATTAAGGTAGGAATATTCTGATTGGCTGATGGAATCAGCCAATCAGAATCAAGTTCAATCTGATTGGCTGATCCAATCAGCCAATCAGATTCAGCTCGCATTCTATTGGCTGTTCCGATCAGCCAATAGAATGCGAGCTCTATCTGATTGGCTGATCGAATCAGCCAATCGGATTGAACTTGATTCTGATTGGCTGATTCCATCAGCCAATCAGAATATTCCTACCTTAATTCCGATTGGCTGATAGAATCCTATCAGCCAATCGGAATTCGAGGGACGCCATCTTGGATGACGTCCCTTAAAGGAACCGTCATTCGTCGTTCAGTCGCCGGGCCGGATGGATGTTCCGCGTCGGAGGTCTTCAGGATGCTGCCGCTTCGCTCCGGATGGAAGACCATAGAAGATGCCGCCTGGATGAAGACTTCAATCGGATGGAAGACCTCTTCTGCCCCGCTTGGATGAAGACTTTGACCGGATCATGGACCTCTTCAGCCCCCCGCTTGGGCTTGGATCAGGACATCGGAGGAGCTCTTCAGGACGGATTGGTGAACCTGGATGGTGAAGACAAGGTAGGAAGATCTTCAGGGGCTTAGTGTTAGGTTTATTTAAGGGGGGTTTGGGTTAGATTAGGGGTATGTGGGTGGTGGGTTGTAATGTTGGGGGGGGGGGTATTGTATGTTTTCTTTTACAGGCAAAAGAGCTGAAATTCTTGGGGCATGCCCCGCAAAGGGCCCTGTTCAGGGCTGGTAAGGTAAAAGAGCTTTTAATTTAGTAATTTAGAATAGGGTAGGGTATTTTTTATTTTGGGGGTCTTTGTTATTTTGTTAGGGGGCTTAGAGTAGGTGTAATTAGTTTAAAATTGTTGTAATATTTTTCTTATGTTTGTAAATATTTTTTTATTTTTTGTAACTTAGTTCTTTTTTATTTTTTGTACTTTAGTTAGTTTATTTCATTGTATTTATATGTAGATATTGTATTTAATTAATGTATTGATAGTGTAGTGTTAGGTTTAATTGTAGGTAATTGTAGGTATTTAATTTAATTAATTTAATGATAGTATAGTGTTAGGTTTAATTGTAACTTAGGTTAGGATTTATTTTACAGGTAATTTTGTAATTATTTTAACTAGGTAACTATTAAATAGTTCTTAACTATTTAATAGCTATTGTACCTGGTTAAAATAATTACAAAGTTGCCTGTAAAATAAATATTAATCCTAAAATAGCTACAATGTAATTATAATTTATATTGTAGCTATATTAGGATTTATTTTACAGGTAAGTATTTAGCTTTAAATAGGAATAATTTATTTAATAAGAGTTAATTAATTTCGTTAGATTTAAATTATATTTAACTTAGGGGGGTGTTAGTGTTAGGGTTAGACTTATCTTTAGGGGTTAATACATTTATTAGAATAGCGGTGAGCTCCGGTCGGCATATTAGGGGTTAATAATTGAAGTTAGGTGTCGGCGATGTTAGGGAGGGCAGATTAGGGGTTAATACTATTTATTATAGGGTTAGTGATGCGGATTAGGGGTTAATAACTTTATTATAGTAGCGCTCAGGTCCGGTCGGCAGATTAGGGGTTAATCAGTGTAGGCAGGTGGAGGCGACGTTGTGGGGGGCAGATTAGGGGTTAATAAATATAATATAGGGGTCGGCGGTGTTAGGGGCAGCAGATTAGGGGTACATAGGGATAATGTAAGTAGCGGCGGTTTACGGAGCGGAAGATTAGGGGTTAAAAATAATATGCAGGGCTCAGCGATAGCGGGGGCAGCAGATTAGGGGTTAATAAGTGTAAGGGTAGGGGTGTTTAGACTCGGGGTTCATGTTAGAGTGTTAGGTGCAGACGTAGGAAGTGTTTCCCCATAGGAAACAATGGGGCTGCGTTAGGAGCTGAACGCGGCTTTTTTGCAGGTGTTAGGTTTTTTTTCAGCTCAAACAGCCCCATTGTTTCCTATGGGGGAATCGTGCACGAGCACGTTTTTGAGGCTGGCCGCGTCCGTAAGCAACTCTGGTATCGAGAGTTGCATTTGCGTTAAAAATGCTCTACGCTCCTTTTTTGGAGCCTAACGCAGCATTTTTTTGGACTCTCAATACCAGAGTTATTTTTATGGTGCGGCCAGAAAAAAGGCAGCGTTAGCTACGCGGGTCGTTACCGACAAAACTCTAAATCTAGCCGTACGTTTCTAGCCACAGCTAAAGTTGGATCCTCCCATTGTGCAGCCCTAAAGTTACTTGGGCTAACCTCTAGGTCAGTTGTTTCTACATCAGGTTCAGATATATTAGATTGACCTGTATTATTCTGTTCAGTACCTCCAACTAGGGTTTCTATAGGGGTTGAGTGTTTCCCTCTAGCAGGAGTTATTTTGTCTAAGTCATCCCCCAATAAATCAGAAAAGGGAAAGTCACAAACAGCGCCCTCTACTGAATCCGGTGAATTTTCCTCAGCCGCATCCCATAGATTAAAAAAATGGGGAAAATCTCTGCCTATTATCATTTCATCAACTAATTTATCCACTAAACCAACTCTATGATTTATAGGGCCATTTTGAGTTTCAATAAGTACTTTAGCAGTTGGATACTTGTGTATGTCCCCATGGGCACAAGCAATATCTAGGTTCTGGTAATTATCAATAGGAGTATTTCTCAACAGCGTAACCATGCTACCAGAGTCCAGCAAAGCTTTAATTTCATTTCCCTCCACCCTTACAGTGCACCAAGGGTGGCCATTTAAACAATCATTTTTGGTAATTACATATACTTAGTGAGAGTACAATGAATAATTGTCTCTCATATTGCCAACATTCCATTCCATATCAACATCATTCTCAAGGCAGTCCTTTGCAAAATGTCCATACTCTTTACATTGAAAACATTTAATATTAGCATTAAACAACATCTTTGAGGCTATTGTGGACCCTTCCTGCCTCACAAAACTCTTGTCCCTTTCTGTAATGTCCCTCGGGTTGTAAAAACCCATCTGCTCCTCCCGATACCCCCTTTTCCCCAGAACAGTCTTACCCAATTTACTGGGACTCTGGATCTTCGGGGTTCTAGGTCTTTCCTGGTTGTGGATTTGTAGAAACTCTCCGGCAGTCAAATAGCGTTCCACCAGGGCAACTAGACCGTCAGCAGTTTTAGGTTCACTCTGGCTGACCCACTGCTGCAGGGCAACAGGCAATCCTCGCAGGAACCGGTCCATCACGAGCTGTTCCACAATGTGACTAGCTGAGTTGACCTCTGGCTGTAGCCATTTCCTGGAAAGATGTATCAAGTCAAACATCTGTGACCGCACGGCTTTGTCTTGACTGTAAGTCCAGGAGTGAAATCGCTGGGCCCTTACTGCTGTCGTTACTCCCAGGTGGGACAATATTTCTGTTTTTATCTTTTTATAGTCACTGGCCTGCTCAGGCTCCAAATCATAATATGCCTTCTGAGGTGGCCCATTCAGACACAGGCCACCCTTCTCTTTCGGCTGTCCTTTCAAAAGCCATCAGGTAAGCCTCCACATCATCTGTAGCCACCATCTTTTGCAAATAGTTACTCACTCTCAGAGTCTTAGAACTGTGTGGAATTTCTGCAGCCACCTGCCCAGTCTTTCAGATAGGCCTCGAATCTCCTGCTGCATGGTACGTGTGATATTCTGCTGTTCCTCTCTTTGTGTTAATACCAGTTTTTGTAGCACTGCAATATTTTCTTGCTGGCTGGCAGTAGCTTACTGCTGTGTGGCAGTGGTCTGTTGCTGTGAGGCCGTAGCCTGTAGTAAAGCCTTTACAACTTACTCCATTTTAAGTGTGGTATTGTTTCCTTAACAGACTATCAGTGTGTTGCCCACTACCTCCACCATATGTGACCTGGGATCTTGGAAACACACAGTCCTCAAAGCTGGAAACACCACACAAGGTTGTAGCTTTATAAAATACAGTCTGTTTATTATCAGGTCTGGCAAAAAACAGGCAAAATAATCATAAACAAAACAAAAGAGGCTTGCTCCACTGAGCACTTACTAACAAGTACAACTGTCTGCACTAAGTAGCTTTTCACAAAAGTAATATTGCACAGACCTTTCAAACTTTGTCCTTTAGAGATAATTCCTCTCAGTCTCTCAGGAGAGTGTTTGCAGTTTCCCTTTACTGCTGGCAAATCTACCTCTCAACCCCTGACTGGGGAATTCCTGGACTGGACTTTTTGACATAATGTGCTACCTGCAAACTGTGGGGTGGAGCACTGGCCCACCCTACTCTCCAAATACTCCACCCCAGGGACCCAGAAATAAATCACATATTTTCTCTATGTGGCAAACAAACATAACAATTCTCCCTGGGGTTGTCAGACCATACCCCGCACTGCAGCACTTTTGAGGGAATATAGACACCTTCCATTACTATGCCTTGGGTTCTGTCACAATACATATAAAGGAGAATCCGGCTTAGCACAGCAAAGAAGGGTATTCACAATCTTCCAAATTTGGTAAAAAGATATTTTATTGGCTCAACGTGTTTTTTGCTTTTACTTCTTTTAATTGTTCTTATCTATGCTCTTGATAAAGACGTGTTGAACCAAGAAACGCGTTGAGCCAATAAAATATCTTTTTACCAAAGGTGGAAGATTGTGAATACCATTCTTTGCTGTGCTAAGCCGGATTCTGCTTTATATGGAGTAAGTTACTACATTTTTTTCTTGCTTATTTGATATTTTGGTCATTTGAGTCTCCATTTATCTGCAGTCCATCAGCGGGTACCTTTGAAAATTGAAACCCTACACCACAACTTTGTGGATCTACACTATTTGGGGACATATCCCACTGGAGCTGAACTACCACAAGTTATGGAGTGAGTATACTGCACCCATATGCATTGGTTTCTACATATATTTCAAGCCCTTTTTCTCTTCACTCATTAGAGAAAAATTATCCAACAGACCAGCTCCATCTATTATCCTTTTGCCATTTGTTTATACAGTCACAGAGGAGAGACTGTAAGAAGGCTGCGGTCTAACCTAAAAGGAGAGTATCAGTTCTTGGTCATTTTTGTTACAGAAAACAAATTCTTGTTTTTTTGTGTTGTTTTCATCTAACACTTCTGTATCCTGCTTGTATCAATACAAGTATTTAGTTTTAAATAGGAATAATTTAGTTAATGATAGTAATATTTATTTAGATTTATTGAAATTATATTTAAGTTAGGGGGTGTTAGGGACTTAGGTTTAGGGGTTAATAACTTTAATATAATGGCGGCGACGTTGGGGGCGGCAGATTAGGGGTTAATAAATGTAGGTAGGTTGCAGAGACATTGGGGGCGGCTGATTAGGGGTTAATAAATATAATGTAGGTGTCGGCGATGTTGGGGGCAGCAGATTAGGGGTTCATAACTATAATGTAGGTGGTGGCGGTGTCCGGAGCGGCAGATTATGGGTTAATAATATAATGTAGGTGTCGGCAATGTCGGGGGTGGCAGATTAGGGGTTAATAAGTGTAAGATTAGGGGTGTTTAGACTGGGGGTTCATGTTAGGGTGTTAGGTGTAAACATAAATTTTACTTCCCCATAGGAATCAATGGGGCTGCGTTAGCAAGCTTTACGCTGCTTTTTGCAGGTGTTAGACTTTATTTCAGCCGGCTCTCCCTGTTGTTTTCTATGGGGAAATCGTGCACAAGCACATACGACCAGCTCACCGCTGACTTAAGCAGTGCTGGTATTGGAGTGCGGTAATGAGCAAAATTTTGCTCAACGCTCACTTCTTGTCTTTTAACAACGGGTTTCTGAAAACTCGTAATACCAGCGCTGTAGGTAAGTGAGCAGTGAGGGAAAACTGCTCATTAGCACCGCACAGCCTCTAACGCAAAACTCATAATCTAGGCCACAGTTTAAAGAAATGTGCATTTTATTTTAAGACTAATCTTTAATTTGTATATATGAGAATATCTAGGGGCCGATTTATTATTGCCTGGCGGACATGATATGCTGCAGCGTATCATGTCCGCCAGACATCGCTGAATGAAGACAGCTTACGCTGTCCGCATTCAGCATTGCACAAGCGGTCAATTAACCCAATCGTATAGGATCGGGTCGATTGCTATACGCCGTTCAGAGGCGGCGGTTACAGTTGAGGAGCAGCTTTCTTAAGACCGCTGCTTCTTAACTCCTGTTTCCGGCAAGCCTGAAGGCTCGCACGGAAACAGAGCGAGATGGCCAGATTCGGGGCTTGTTAAATCGGCCCCTTAGACCAGTGTTTTTCAACCAGTGTGCTGTGGCACACTAGTGTGCCATGAGAGATCCTCAGGTGTGCCGCAGCAGACTGACAACAGTGTGATATATATATATTTTTTTCTTGTTTTTTATTCTGGGACGTTTTTTTATTTTGAGTGAGATGATGACTATATATACCATAGTCCAGGAGAACCCAGCACACTCATAACGTACCAACTCCCAGGGTGCCCACCAAATCCGTACAAAGAGAAGTTATTTCACAAAAGGCAAGCACTCGCTGGTATTTTTTTAACCAACAGAATTTACTGTACAGCAAATCAGTGAACGTTTTTGGGCATCCGCCCGTCCTCAGACATGTCTGAGGATGGGCGGATGCCCGAAAACGTTCACTGATTTGTTGTACAGTAAATACTGTTGTTTGAAAAAATACCAGCGAGTGCTTGCCTTTTGTGAAATAACTTTTATATATACAATGTGTGATTTAGCAAAATTTTGGGATGGTGGTGTGCCGTAGGATTTTTTAATGTAAAAAAGTGTGCCACGGCAAAAAAAAGGTTGAAAATCACTGCCTTAGACTGTATTTACTGTTTAATGACAAAATTATAAACATTACAACTCTGGTTATCAATGAGCCTCAATATAAATATTTTTATGATTTAAATCAACACCCAGTACTAGGATTGAGTGTAGTCTTATCTCAACAGTAAAGTTAATTATAAATACTTCTCAAAGGATCACATTCTGGTTTATGTAAAACAAAGTTTGCATAAGAAACTGAGCTACACATTTGGTATTTGAACACCCTATAAATAATTAGATTCCTCATGTTTAAATATGCATAAAATATATAAGCAATTAAATGGAAAGGAAGTCAAAATTAAACGTGCATGATTCAGATAGAGCATGTCATTTAACCCCTTCACTACCGTGAATTTTAGAGAAAAACTTGCACAAAGTACTGGAAATTTTTTTAGCATTTTGTTTTCACTCAGTTTAAATGGAAATAGAGCATTTGTTTTGTTTTTATTTACCTATGAAAACTATATATATATATGAACTCAATTTTAGAATCCACCCTCCTGGGTCAGCCACCTGTACTATCACTCAAATATTATATCCAACACACCACCAGTGAAGTCTCAGGATTTTGTCAACCACAGTGAATTTAATTGACGTTTCGGGGATGTATCCTCCCCTTCTTCAGAACAACAACACAGTGTACAAACCACACTTAAATAGTGTCACATATTTTCCAAGATGGCGTCCCTTCAATTCCGATTGGCTGATAGAATCCTATCAGCCAATCGGAATTAAGGTAGGAAAAATCCTATTGGCTGAAGCAATCAGTCAATAGGATTGAAGTTCAATCCTATTGGCTGATCCAATCAGCCAATAGGATTGAGCGTGCATTCTATTGGCTGATTGGAACAGCCAATAGAATGCGAGATAAATCCTATTGGCTGATTGCATCAACCAAGAGGATTTTTCCTACCTTAATTCCGATTGGCTGATAGGAGCTGAACGCTAGCTGATAGGAACTGAACGCTGCTTTTTTGCAGGTGTTAGTTTTTTTTTCAACCAGCTCAGCCCCATTGTTTCCTATGGGGAAATCGTGCACAAGCACGTTTTGCCAGCTTACCGCTGACTTAAGCAGCGCTGGTATTACAGTGAGATGTGGAGCTAACTTTTGCTCAACGCTCACTTTTCTGAGGCTAACGCCGGCTTGAAGAAAACTTGTAATACCAGCGTTGGCTTAAATGCGCGGTAAGAAAAAAAAGCTTGTTAGCACCGCACAGCCTTATTGACAAAAACTCGTAATCTAGCCGTTAGGGTTTATTTTATAGGTAAGTATTTAGTTTTGCAAAAGGATAATAGATGGCGCTGGTCTGTTGGATACATTTTCAACAACACAGTGTACAAACCACACTTAAATAGTGTCACATATTATCACACACCTCAAATCTGTGGAAAAAAAATGCCAAACAATTATACACATTGTCAGCTCAATATCGTCAGACCGGAAGTAGAGTGTCACACCACTTCCGGTCCGGCATTACAACTTAACTATACAAAACAAATGATATAACAAGTAATAAAAGCTCACTTTGTCTCTTAAAGATGCATCTATTAAGCTATAACACAGTACTGGGTTCCTTAATACCTTCACAATTGTAACTAAAAACGGACCAATATCGATCCGGTACACCGGAAATGACGTCATAGTGCAAAGCTGGAAGTGGGGCTAGCAACCTAGCACAGTGTGGCCTCAAGTTACTGGGACATAGACAGGAAGTGGGGCATGTGTGGGAAACAAAAAGTAATAATAACAGTGTCACACTCTTTCACCTAGATTACGAGGCTTGCGTTAGCCTTAAAAAGCAGCGTTAAGGGGTCCTAACGCTAAATTACAAATAGCCCTTTAAAGGGCCTTTTGCAGGGCATTGCTCCAAAGTAATCATCTCTTTCACCTGTAAAAAAAAATACAATACCCCCTCAACATTAAAACCCACCACCCCCACACCCAACCCTACTCTAAAACCCACCAATTCCCCCTTAATAAAACCTAACACTACCCCCTTGAAGATCACCCTACCTTGAGACGTCTTCACCCAGCCGGGCACAAGTGGTCCTCCAGAGGGTCCGAAGTCTTCATCTTATCCGGGCAGAAGAGGACCTCCAGACCGGCAGAAGTCTTCATCCAGGTGGCATCTTCTATCTTCATCCTTCCGGAGCGGAGCGGGTCCATCTTCAAGACATCCGACGCGGAGCATCCTCTTCATCCGAAGGCCGACGACTGAATGACTGGTCCTTTAAGTGACGTCATCCAAGATGGCGTCCCTTGAATTCCGATTGGCTGATAAGATTCTATCAGCCAAAATGCAATCAGCCAATCGGATTGAAGTTCAATCTGATTGGCTGATCCAATCAGCCAATAGGACTGACCTCGCATTACATTGGCTGTTCCAATCAGCCAATAGAATGCAAGGTCAATCCTATTGGCTGATAGCATCAGCCAATAGGATTTTTCCTACCTTAATTCCGATTGGCTGATAGAATTCTATCAGCCAATCGGAATCTAAGGGACACCATCTTGAATGGCGTCACTTAAAGGTACCTTCATTCAGCTTTAGTCTTCGGATGAAGAGGATGCTCCGCATCGGATGTCTTGAAGATGGACCCGCTCCACGCCGGATGAATAAAGATAGAAGATGCCGTCTGGATGAAGACTTCTGCCCGTCTGGAGGACCACTTTGCTCGGCTTGGATGAAGACTTCTCCTGGCTTTGTTGAGGACTTTGGCCCAGCTTGGATGAAGACTTCTCCCGGTAAGTCGATCTTCAGGGGTTAGTGTTAGGTTTTTTAAGGGTGTATTGGGTGGGTTTTATTTTTAGGTTAGGGACTTTGGGCCTGCAAAAGAGCTCACTGCCCTTTTAAGGGCAATGCCCATCCAAATGCCCTTTTTTTAGGGCAATAGGGAGCTCAGGTTTTTTTAGACAGTATTTTATTTGGGGGGTTGGTTGTGTGGGTGGTGGGTTTTACTGTTGGGGGAGTTGTTTGTATTTTTTTTACAGGTAAAAGAGCTGATTACTTTGGGGCAATGCCCCGCAAAAGGCCCTTTTAAGGGCTATTGGTAGTTTAGTTTAGGCTAGGGTTTTTTTATTTGGGGGGGGGGGGCTTTTTTTATTTAATATGGCTATTAGATTAGGTGTTATTTAGTGTTTTTTTTGTTTTTGTACTTAAGCTAATTTAATTTAATTTAATTTATTTAATTGTATTTAATTTAGTTAATTTATTTAATTATAGTGTAGTGTTAGGTGTTAGTGTAACTTAGGTTAGGTTTTATTTTACAGGTACTTTTGTATTTATTTTAGCTAGGTAGTTATTAAATAGTTAATAACTATTTAATAACTATTCTACCTAGTTAAAATAAATACAAACTTGCCTGTAAAATAAAAATAAACCCTAATGCCTAGATTTAGAGTTTTGCGGCCAAGGGGGTGCGTTAGCTACGCAGGCTTTTTTTCTGGCCGCACCTTTTAAATAACTCTGGTATTGAGAGTTTACAGAATGGCTGGGTTTTCAGTGCGTTAGGCTCCAAAAAGGGAGCGTACAGGCATATTTAACGCCACTGCAACTCTCGATACCAGAGTTGCTTACGGACGCGGCCAGCCTCAAAAACGTGCTCGTGCACGATTCCCCCATAGAAAACAATGGGGCTGTTTGAGCTGAAAAACACCTGCAAAAAAGCCGCGTTCAGCTCCTAACGCAGCCCCATTGTTTCCTATGGGGAAACACCTCCTACATCTGCACCTAACACTCTAACATGTACCCCGAGTCTAAACACCCCTAACCTTACACTTATTAACCCCTAATCTGCCGCCCCCGCTATCGCTGACCCCTGCATATTATTATTAACCCCTAATCTGCCGCTCCGTAAACCGCCGTTACTTACATTATCCCTATGTACCCCTAATCTGCTGCCCCTAACACCGCCGACCCCTATATTATATTTATTAACCCCTAATCTGCCCCCCACAACGTCGCCGCTACCTACCTACACTTATTAACCCCTAATCTACCGAGCGGATCGCACCGCTATTATAATGAAGTTATTAACCCCTAATCCGCATCACTAACCCTATAATAAATAGTATTAACCCCTAATCTGCCCTCCCTAACATCGCCGACACCTAATTTCAAACATTAACCCCTAATCTGCCGACTTGAGCTCACCGCTATTCTAATAAATGTATTAACCCCTAAAGCTAAGTCTAACCCTAACACTAACACCCCCCTAAATTAAATATAATTTAAATCTAACGAAATAAATTAACTCTTAGTAAATAACTTATTCCTATTTAAAGATAAATACTTACCTGTAAAATAAACCCTAATATAGCTACAATATAAATTATAATTATATTATAGCTATTTTAGGATTAATATTTATTTTACAGGCAACTTTGTATTTATTTTAACCAGGTACAATAGCTATTAAATAGTTAAGAACTATTTAATAGCTAAAATAGTTAAAATAATTACAAAATTACCTGTAAAATAAGTTACAATTAAACCTAACACTACACTATCAATAAATTAATTAAATACAATATCTACAATTATCTACAATTAAACCTAACACTACACTATCAATAAATAAATTAAATACAATTCCTACAAATAAATACAATTAAATAAACTAACTAAAGTACAAAAAATAAAAAAGAACTAAGTTACAAAAAATAAAAAAATATTTACAAACATTAGAAAAAATTACAACAATTTTAAACTAATTACACATACTCTAAGCCTCCTAATAAAATAACAAAGACCTCCAAAATAAAAAAATGCCCTACCCTATTCTAAATTACTAAAGTTCAAAGCTCTTTTACCTTACCAACCCTGAACAGGGCCCTTTGCGGGGCATGCCCCAAAGAATTCAGCTCTTTTGCCTGTAAAAAAAACCATACAATACCCCCCCAACATTACAACCCACCACCCACATACCCCTAATCTAACCCAAACCCCTCTTAAATAAAACTAACACTAAGCCCCTGAAGATCTTCCTACCTTGTCTTCACCTCGCCGCGTTCACCGATCGGTCCAGAAGAGGGTCCGAAGTCTTGATCCAAGCCCAAGCGGGGGGCTGAAGAGTGATGTCCATCCTCGGGCTGAAGTCTGGATCCAAGCGGCGGCTGAAGAAATCCATCATCGGGCTGAAGTCGGAAGTCCATCATCGGGATGAAGTCTTCTATCAAGCCGCATCTTCAATCTTCTTTCTTCTGGAGCGGAGCGGAGCCATCTTCTTCCAAGCTGACGCGGAACATCCTCTTCAACCGACGACTAGACGACGAATGACGGTTCCTTTAAGGGACGTCATCCAAGATGGCGTCCCTCGAATTCCGATTGGCTGATAGGATTCTATCAGCCAATCGGAATTAAGGTAGGAATATTCTGATTGGCTGATGGAATCAGCCAATCAGAATCAAGTTCAATCCGATTGGCTGATCCGATCAGCCAATCAGATTGAGCTCGCATTCTATTGGCTGTTCCTACCTTAATTCCGATTGGCTGATAGAATCCTATCAGCCAATCGGAATTCGAGGGACGCCATCTTGGATGACGTCCCTTAAAGGAACCGTCATTCGTCGTCTAGTCATCGGTTGAAGAGGATGTTCCGCGTCGGCTTGGAAGAAGATGGCTCCGCTCCAGAAGAAAGAAGATTGAAGATGCGGCTTGATAGAAGACTTCATCCCGATGATGGACTTCCGACTTCAGCCCGATGATGGATTTCTTCAGCCGCCGTTTGGATCCAGACTTCAGCCCGAGGATGGACATCACTCTTCAGCCTCCCGCTTGGGCTTGGATCAAGACTTCGGACCCTCTTCTGGACCGATCGGTGAACCCGGCGAGTTGAAGACAAGGTAGGAAGATCTTCAGGGGCTTAGTGTTAGGTTTATTTAAGGGGGGTTTGGGTTAGATTAGGGGTATGTGGGTGGTGGGTTGTAATGTTGGGGGGGTATTGTATGTGTTTTTTTACAGGCAAAAGAGCTGAATTCTTTGGGGCATGCCCCGCAAAGGGCCCTGTTCAGGGCTGGTAAGGTAAAAGAGCTTTGAACTTTAGTAATTTAGAATAGGGTAGGGCATTTTTCTATTTTGGGGGTCTTTGTTATTTTATTAGGGGGCTTAGAGTAGGTGTAATTAGTTTAAAATTGTTGTAAGATTTTCTTATGTTTGTAAATATTTTTTTATTTTTTGTAACTTAGTTCTTTTTTATTTTTTGTACTTTAGTTAGTTTATTTAATTGTATTTATTTGTAGATATTGTATTTAATTAATTTATTGATAGTGTAGTGTTAGTTTTAATTGTAGGTAATTGTAGGAATTTTATTTAATTAATTTATTGATAGTGTAGTGTTAGGTTTAATTGTAACTTAGGTTAGGATTTATTTTACAGGTAATTTTGTAATTATTTTAACTAGGTAACTATTAAATAGTTCTTAACTATTTAATAGCTATTGTACCTGGTTAAAATAATTACAAAGTTGCCTGTAAAATAAATATTAATCCTAAAATAGCTACAATATAATTATTTGTTATATTGTAGCTATATTAGGCCTAGATTTAGAGTTCGGCGGTAGCCGTCAAAACCAGCGTTAGAGGCTCCTAACGCTGGTTTTGGCCGCCCGCTGGTATTTGGAGTCAGTGATTAAAGGGTCTAACGCTCACTTTACAGCCGCGACTTTTCCATACCGCAGATCCCCCTACGCCATTTGCGTAGCCTATCTTTTCAATGGGATCTTTCTAACGCTGGTATTTAGAGTCGTTTCTGCAGTGAGCGTTAGAGCTCTAACGACAAGATTCCAGCCGCCTGAAAATAGCAGGAGTTAAGAGCTTTCTGGCTAACGCCGGTTTATAAAGCTCTTAACTACTGTACCCTAAAGTACACTAACACCCATAAACTACCTATGTACCCCTAAACCGAGGTCCCCCCACACCGCCGCCACTCGATTAAAATTTTTAACCCCTAATCTGCCGACCGCCACCTACGTTATATTTATGTACCCCTAATCTGCTGCCCCTAAGCCCGCCGACCCCTATATTATATTTATTAACCCCTAATCTGCCCCCCTCAACGTCGCCTCCACCTGCCTACACTTATTAACCCCTAATCTGCCGAGCGGACCGCACCGCTACTATAATAAAGTTATTAACCCCTAACCCGCCTCACTAACCCTATCATAAATAGTATTAACCCCTAATCTGCCCTCCCTAACATCGCCGACACCTAACTTCAATTATTAACCCCTAATCTTCCGATCGGAGCTCACCGCTATTCTAATAAATGTATTAACCCCTAAAGCTAAGTCTAACCCTAACACTAACACCCCCCTAACTTAAATATAATTTTAATCTAACGAAATAAATTAACTCTTATTAAATAAATTAATCCTATTTAAAGCTAAATACTTACCTGTAAAATAAACCCTAATATAGCTACAATATAAATTATAATTATATTTTAGCTATTTTAGGATTAATATTTATTTTACAGGCAACTTGGTATTTATTTTAACTAGGTACAATAGCTATTAAATAGTTAAGAACTATTTAATAGTTACCTAGTTAAAATAATAACAAAATTACCTGTAAAATAAATCCTAACCTAAGATATAATTAAACCTAACACTACCCTATCAATAAATTAATTAAATAAACTACCTACAATTACCTACAATTAACCTAACACTACACTATCAATAAATTAAATAAACACAATTGCTACAAATAAATACAATTAAATAAACTAGCTAAAGTACAAAAAATAAAAAAGAACTAAGTTACAGAAAATAAAAAAATATTTACAAACATAAGAAAAATATTACAACAATTTTAAACTAATTACACCTACTCTAAGCCCCCTAATAAAATAACAAAGCCCCCCAAAATAAAAAATTCCCTACCCTATTCTAAATTAAAAAAAGTTACAAGCTCTTTTACCTTACCAGCCCTGAACAGGGCCCTTTGCGGGGCATGCCCCAAGAAGTTCAGCTCTTTTGCCTGTAAAAGAAAACATACAATACCCCCCCCAACATTACAACCCACCACCCACATACCCCTAATCTAACCCAAACCCCCCTTAAATAAACCTAACACTAATCCCCTGAAGATCTTCCTACCTTGTCTTCACCATACCAGGTTCACCGATCCGTCCTGGCTCCAAGATCTTCATCCAACCCAAGCGGGGGTTGGCGATCCATAATCCGGTGCTGAAGAGGTCCAGAAGAGGCTCCAAAGTCTTCATCCTATCCGGCAAGAAGAGGACATCCGGACCGGCAAACATCTTCTCCAAGCCGCATCTTCTATCTTCTTCCATCCGGTGCGGAGCGGGTCCATCTTGAAGCAGGCGACGCGGATCCATCCTCTTCTTCCGATGTCTCCCGACGAATGACGGTTCCTTTAAGGGACGTCATCCAAGATGGCGTCCCTCGAATTCCGATTGGCTGATAGGATTCTATCAGCCAATCGGAATTAAGGTAGGAATTTTCTGATTGGCTGATGGAATCAGCCAATCAGAATCTAGTTCAATCCGATTGGCCGATCCAATCAGCCAATCAGATTGAGCTCGCATTCTATTGGCTGATCGGAACAGCCAATAGAATGCGAGCTCAATCTGATTGGCTGATTGGATCAGCCAATCGGATTGAACTTGATTCTGATTGGCTGATTCCATCAGCCAATCAGAAAATTCCTACCTTAATTCCGATTGGCTGATAGAATCCTATCAGCCAATCGGAATTCGAGGGACGCCATCTTGGATGACGTCCCTTAAAGGAACCGTCATTCGTCGGGAGACATCGGAAGAAGAGGATGGATCCGCGTCGCCTGCTTCAAGATGGACCCGCTCCGCACCGGATGGAAGAAGATAGAAGATGCGGCTTGGAGAAGATGTTTGCCGGTCCGGATGTCCTCTTCTTGCCGGATAGGATGAAGACTTTGGAGCCTCTTTTGGACCTCTTCAGCACCGGATTATGGATCGCCAACCCCCGCTTGGGTTGGATGAAGATCTTGGAGCCAGGACGGATCGGTGAACCTGGTATGGTGAAGACAAGGTAGGAAGATCTTCAGGGGATTAGTGTTAGGTTTATTTAAGGGGGGTTTGGGTTAGATTAGGGGTATGTGGGTGGTGGGTTGTAATGTTGGGGGGGGTATTGTATGTTTTCTTTTACAGGCAAAAGAGCTGAACTTCTTGGGGCATGCCCCGCAAAGGGCCCTGTTCAGGGCTGGTAAGGTAAAAGAGCTTGTAACTTTTTTAATTTAGAATAGGGTAGGGAATTTTTTATTTTGGGGGGCTTTGTTATTTTATTAGGGGGCTTAGAGTAGGTGTAATTAGTTTAAAATTGTAATATTTTTCTTATGTTTGTAAATATTTTTTTATTTTCTGTAACTTAGTTCTTTTTTATTTTTTGTACTTTAGCTAGTTTATTTAATTGTATTTATTTGTAGCAATTGTGTTTATTTAATTTATTGATAGTGTAGTGTTAGGTTAATTGTAGGTAATTGTAGGTAGTTTATTTAATTAATTTATTGATAGGGTAGTGTTAGGTTTAATTATATCTTAGGTTAGGATTTATTTTACAGGTAATTTTGTTATTATTTTAACTAGGTAACTATTAAATAGTTCTTAACTATTTAATAGCTATTGTACCTAGTTAAAATAAATACCAAGTTGCCTGTAAAATAAATATTAATCCTAAAATAGCTAAAATATAATTATAATTTATATTGTAGCTATATTAGGGTTTATTTTACAGGTAAGTATTTAGCTTTAAATAGGAATCATTTATTTAATAAGATTTAATTTATTTCGTTATATGTAAATTATATTTAAGTTAGGGGGGTGTTAGTGTTAGGGTTAGACTTAGCTTTAGGGGTTAATACATTTATTAGAATAGCGGTGAGCTCCGATCGGAAGATTAGGGGTTAATAATTGAAGGTAGGTGTCGGCGATGTTAGGGAGGGCAGATTAGGGGTTAATACTATTTATGATAGGGTTAGTGAGGCGGATTCGGGGTTAATAACTTTATTATAGTAGCGCTCAGGTCCGCTCGGCAGATTAGGGGTTAATAAGTGTAGGCAGGTGTCGGCGACGTTGTGGGGGGCAGATTAGGGGTTAATAAATATAACATAGGGGTCGGCGATGTTAGGGCAGCAGATTAGGGGTACATAGGGATAACGTAGGTTGCGGCGGTTTACGGAGCGGAAGATTAGGGGTTAAAACTGTAATGCAGGGGTCAGCGATAGCGGGGGCGGCAGATTAGGGGTTAATAAGTGTAAGGTTAGGGGTGTTTAGACTCGGGGTACATGTTAGGGTGTTAGGTGCAGACGTAGGAAGTGTTTCCCCATAGGAAACAATGGGGCTGCGTTAGGAGCTGAACGCTGCTTTTTTGCAGGTGTTAGGTTTTTTTTCAGCTCAAACAGTCCCATTGTTTCCTATGGGAGAATCGTGCACGAGCACGTTTTTGAGGCTGGCCGCGTCCGTAAGCAACTCTGGTATCGAGAGTTGCATTTGCGGTAAAAATGCCCTACGCTCCTTTTTTGGAGCCTAACGCAGCATTTGTTTTAACTCTCGATACCAGAGTTAAATTTATGGTGCGGCCAGAAAAAAGCCCGCGGAGCGTTAACAGCCCTTTTACCGCCGAACTCTAAATCTAGGCCTTAGGGTTTATTTTACAGGTAAGTATTTAGCTTTAAATAGGAATAAGTTATTTAATAATAGTTAATTTATTTCGTTAGATTTAAATTATATTTAATTTAGGGGGGTGTTAGGGTTAGGGTTAGAATTAGCTTTAGGGGTTAAAAAATTTATTAGAACAGATTAGGGGTTAATAAGTGTAGGTAGGTGGCGGCGACGTTGTGGGGGGCAGATTAGGGGTTAATAAATATAATATTGGGGTCGGCGGTGTTAGGGGCAGCAGATTAGGGGTACATAAGGATAACGTAGGTGGCGGCGCTTTGCGGTTGGCAGATTAGGGGTTAATTATTGTAGGTAGCTGGCGGCGACGTTGTGGGGGGCAGATTAGAGGTTAATAAATATAATATAGGGGTCGGCGGTGTTAGGGGCAGCAGATTAGGGGTACATAAGGATAACGTAGGTGGCGATCGGCAGATTAGGGGTTAAAATTTTTTAATAGAGTGGCGGCGATGTGGGGGGACCTCGGTTTAGGGGTACATAGGTAGTTTATGGGTGTTAGTGTACTGTAGAGCACAGTAGTTAAGAGCTTTATAAACCGGCGTTAGCCCAAAAAGCTCTTAACTACTGACTTTTTTCTGCGGCTGGAGTTTGGTCGTTAGATTTCTAACGCTCACTCCAGACACGACTCTAAATACCGGAGTTAGAAAGATCCCATTGAAAAGATAGGATACGCAATTGACGTAAGGGGATCTGCGGTATGGAAAAGTCGCGGCTGGAAAGTGAGCGTTAGACCCTTTTCTGACTGACTCCAAATACCGGCGGTAGCCTAAAACCAGCGTTAGGAGCCTCTAACGCTGGTTTTGACGGCTACCGCAAAACTCCAAATCTAGGCCTCAGATAGCTACAATGTAACTATTAGTTATATTGTAGCTAGCTTAGGGTTTATTTTACAGGTAAGTATTTAGTTTTAAATAGGAATAATTTATTTAATGATAGGAATATTTATTTAGATTTATTGTAATTATATTTAAGTTAGGGGGTGTTAGGGTTAGGGTTAGACTTAGGTTTAGGGGTTAATAACTTTAATATTGTGGCAGCGATGTTGGGGGCGGCATATTAGGGGTTAATAAATGTAGGTTGGTTGCAGCGACATTGGGGGCGGCGGATTAGGGGTTAATAAATATAATGTAGGTGTCGGCAATGTTGGGGGCAGCAGATTAGGGGTTCATAAGAATAATGTAGGTGGCGGCGGTGTCCGGAGCGGCAGATTAGGGGTTAATAATATAATGCAGATGTCGGCGATGTCGGGGCGGCAGATTAGGGGTTAATAAGTGTAAGATTAGGGGTGTTTAGACTCAGGGTTCATGTTAGGGTGTTAGGTGTAAACATAACTTTTATTTCCCCATAGGAATCAATGGGGCTGCGTTACTGAGTTTTACGCTGCTTTTTTGCAGGTATTAGACTTTTTTCAGCCGGCTCTCCCCGTTGATTCCTATAGGGAAATCGTGCACAAGCACGTACGACCAGCTCACCGCTGACTTAAGCAGCGCTGGTATTGGAGTGCTGTAATGAGCAAAATTTTGCTCAACGCTCACTTCTTGTCTTTTAACAACGGGTTTCTGAAAACTCGTAATACCAGCGCTGCAGGTAAGTGAGCGGTGAGGGAAAAATGCTCGTTAGCACCGCACAGCCTCTAATGCAAAGCTCGTAATCTAGGCCTTTGTCTTTATTTTAACTAGGTAGTTATTAAATATTTAATAACTATTTACTAACTAGCCTGCCTAGTTAAAATAAATACAAACTTACCTGTGATATAAAAGTAAAACCTAAGATAGCTACAATATAACTATTAGTTATATTGTAGCTAGCTTAGGCTTTATTTTACAGGTATGTATGTATTAAGTTTAATATAGGAATTATTTAGTTAATAATTGTAAGGTTTATTTAGCTTTATTTTAATTATATTTAAATTAGGGGGTGTTAGACTTAGGGTTACGTTAGGGTTAGGGTTACATTAGGGTTAGGGGTTAATATATTTTTGTAGAGTTAGTGATGTGGGAGGTCAGAGGTTTAGGGGTTAATAATTTATTTTAGTATATTTTGTTGTGGGGGGCTTGCGGTTTAGGGGTTAATAGGTTTATTATAATGGTGGTGTGGGCGGATGGCAGATTAGGGGTTAATAATCTTTAAATAGTGTTTGTGATGCGGGAGGGCGTCGGTTTAAGGGTTAATAGGTTTATTATAGTGGTGACAATGTCAGGGAGCGGTGGAATAGGGGTTAATTTTTTTTTGCGATGTCCGGAGTGAAAGATTAGGGGTTAATAATTTTATTTTAGTGTTTGTGATGCGGGAGGGCCTCGGTTTAGGGGTTAATAGGTAGTTTACTACTGCTGACATTAGATGGCGGTACGAATCTTGTCAGTATAGGGTGTACTGCACACTTTTTGGCCTCCCAGGCAAACTCGTATGGAGGTCCCATTGAAAAAATAACTTTTTAAAAAGTGCGGTACTGACGTTGCGTGACGGCCAAAAAGATGTGCGGTACACCTATACCTACAAGACTTGTAATAGCGGCTTTAGGGAAAAAGCAGCGTTGTGAAGCATAACAATGCTTTTTCACTCATAACGCAAAACTCATAATCTAGCTGTTAGTTAGTAATTACTGACTGATCTCTCTCCTGAATGTAGATGTGAAATTATTTGCTAAAATACTAGCTAAAAGATTTATTACAGTTCTTCTACAATTGATCCACATGTATCAGGTTGGGTTTGTACCAGATTGGGAAACCCATGATAATACGATCCCTCGATCTGTTCTCTTCAATTTATGGAATATGCCGTGGATACTAATGAAAATTTGCTATTAATCTCCAGTGATGTAGAAAAGGAATTTGATCGCCGGAAATAAAATTTCCTACCTGCCATTTTGAAGGCCTATGGGATTGGGGATCAGATGAGAAAAGAAGTTCAAAGTCTATATCAATCCCCTATGGCTACAATCAATGGCAACAATTTTTTTTCAGAATGCTTTGGTATAAATAATGAAACAACGCAGGGATGCCCCCTTTAATCAATATTATTTGTCATTAGAATGGAGGTTCTAGTAGCCATGTTTAACTTAACCCAATTATTAAAGGCGAAAAAATAAACAATGAATGCAAGATCTCTTTAATTGCAGATGATGTGGCACAGCTGTGCTTGGATTTGAGTCTGGGACTCCTGATACACAGCCTGTTTCTCTGTTCCTGTGCCACCAGAGGATTTTTTATTCTGTATAAGTTTTTTATTCTGTATAAGTTTTTTATTCTGTATAAGTTTTTTATTCTGTATAAGTTTTTTATTCTGTATAAGTTTTTTATTCTGTATAAGTTTTACTTGCAGTTGATTGCTCTTTGGCTCCACCTGCTTGTCAGCTTCAGGTAGTTTTGCAATCAGCTCTCATATAAACACTGCTTCACACAACTCCCTCTGCCCTGACATAGAGGTTCATCTTGTTCCTGTTGTAAGTGCCTCTGACCTTGCTTAAATTTCCTGTTTGGTTCCAGAATCTGGCTTGTTCTGTGACTACCATTTAGGATCTCTCTTGGATTTGATGTAAGATTGGACTGCTACTCTGTTTTCAGAACTGGGCCTTGTACCCTGACTATTCTGTCAAATTCTCCCTGGATTAGGTGAATGTTCTGACTGCTCTATGGTATCTGATCCTCAGCTTGTCTCATGGCTATTCTCTCTGTACCAGCTTTTCTCTGCTTCCTGTGGCATCATCCTGCTTCTCTAGCATTCTCTTCATGTATCCTAGTCCTGCCTAAGAGTCCTGTCAAATGCTGGTATCCTGTTTCATTGCCTAGCCCTACAGAGGGCTCTGTATCTCTGTAGTTCCTGTATCCAGCGCATGTACCCAAGTGCTGCAAAGGATAGCTGCAAAGTACCAGTCACTCGCTTCTGAATCCAAACTCTGCCAAGTTCCAGTATCCTGCACCTGTGCCAAGCTCTGCAGAGGGTGTCTTTCACATGTCTGTCTCCAGCTATTGTGTCCAAGCTCTGCAGAGAGTCTCTGCCAAGCTCCTATATCCAGTACCTATACCAGCTCCACAAAGGGTTTCTGCCAAGTGCTAGTCTCCTGCTACTGCACACAAGTTTTACAAAGGATATCTGCCAAGTGCCAGTATCTCTGTCAAGCTCTTGTGTCCAGCTCCTGAGCTCAAGCCTTGCAGTGGGCCATGCCAAACATCTGTTGTGACGAGACTAATCTCGCCACTGTGCATTGGAGGGCCTGTTATGGAACATTCTTTGGGCTGGAGGTACATGGGCTTAAGGATACCCAGAGACTGCACGGAAATGTGGAATTTTATATGCTGGACACCCCATGTACTTTCATAACTCTGTCTTATGTCCATGTCACCCTGTATCCATAAATACAGGATGGGTAGAGGGTGGGAGTGCCCCTTGTGGGAGCAATTGGGACTCTATAAACCAAGTGGGCCTAAAGGACTTAATAGTTAATAAGAGCTGTTATTATATTCTGTAATAAGATGTATTTTATTTTCGTTTCTAATCTGATTGTGTCTCAGGAGTCTGTCTGGGTAAACTGATTGTGTTCCTGTGTGATTATGTTAACTAGACTGCCCAACATCAGATTGTCTGAATAAACGTTCTTCCCCAGTTAATTAACTTGATATGTTAATCTATTTTACATGTGAATAGACAATTGTTTTCTTGTGTTTGATTGTTTAATAGTTTATGCAATGTATCTTTATTGTATCCTGTAAAAGGGCGTTTTCCTCTAGCCATGGAGATAGTTGGATTTCTTCCCAATTATCTCCAGGATAGGGAGGAGGGGTTCACTGGTACCAAGGGGAGCGTTTATGCCTGAGCCACTGTGATTGGCTAATGTACTATACTTGTCCACCAGGTGGGAGACCTGCTTAAATACCGGGCATGTAGCCCTCAATAAAGAGATTCCTGTTTTACCCTCAAGATGGAGCTTGGTCTCATGTTTGGGGGGGAATTGCTATTTTGAATTATTCTTTTGCCTGTTCCAGGAGAGAAGGATTTTGTGTATATTCCCCGTTTGGTGTATTAACTGGGTTCGTGAGTTGCTATTCCCGTATTAAGGGCATCTTTCTTCTGGTATTAACCCTCAATATCTGGGCTATACCATAACAACTGGTGGCAGTGGCGGGATCGTTCCCACAGCCAGAAGGACAGCTACAAGAGACGCCATTCCGGGGATTTACAAGTTGGGGGCAACGCATGTTCCAGTACAGCGACCCTAAAAGCAACAGAATGGAACCAGCAGTGTTATACGAGGAGGACCTGGATGGTCGGGATGCATTAAGGAAAGGTATCTGGTACCAGGCCCTGGATAATGTACAATACCAGCGGGGTGAGAGTCTCCCCAGTGAAGAGCAGCGGTTGCAGAAGCAAGTGGCCCTGTGGATGCCCTTCTTGGGAGAGCAACCCCTGGAGGAATGGGTGAAGGAACTAGAGCACCAGATATGACAGGAGCTATGGCTGGAGGATGCCTACCAGGCGCTCTGGTGGTATATGGCACAGTATATACCCTGGACAGCCGAGCATGACAAGCCAGAGGGAGAGGAGTTTGATGGTCCTGGCTTGTTATGGGAATCCTTTGCAGAGCCTGACTTCAGGAGCTCTGCACAGACCAGACTTCAAGACATTTTCTACGAGAGGGAGGCTAGGCATGACTGGGATGACCCCCATGAGGTAGAGCAAGACCTGGCTCACCTAGCAACCCTGGAGTGGGAACTGGAGCAGGACTACCAAGATATCTTCCACTCCATTGGGAAGGCTCAGCAGGACAGCAAGGTGACAGACCCAGGTCCAGACCCATTCAGCTGGGAAGATGTTGTGGAGATTTACTGGGAAGGACCCCAGGTGGCCGGTGGAGATGGGACCGAGGTCTCACCACCGGTCCTGCAGGGAATTGGGAGCCCAGTCTCCATTCCCCAGCGGCAGGCTGAGCTACAGGGGGCAGAGACAGTTGGTCCTGTCCCCCAGCAGCAGAGTGAATTGCAGGCAATTGGGAGCCCAGTCTCCATTCCCCAGTGGCAGGCTGAGTTACAGGGGACAGAGACAGTTGGTCCTGTCCCCCAACAGCAGAGTGAATTGGAAGGAATTGGGAGCCCAGTCTCCATTCCCCAGTGGCAGGCTGAGTTACAGGGGGCAGAGACAGTTGGTCCTGTCCCCCAGCAGCAGAGTGATATGCAGGGAATTGGGAGCCCAGTCTCCATTCCCCAGCAGCAGACTGAGTTACAGACTGAGTTCCAGTTGGTCCTGTCCCCCAGCAGCAGAGTGAATTGCAGGGAATTGGGAGCCCAGTCTCCATTCCCCAGCAGCAGGCTGAGTTACAGGGGGCAGAGACAGTTGGTCCTGTCCCCCAGCAGCAGAGTGAATTGCAGGGAATTGGGAGCCCAGTCTCCATTCCCCAGCGACAGGCTGAGTTACAGGGGGCAGAGACAGTTGGTCCTGTCCCCCAGCAGCAGAGTGATATGCAGGGAATTGGGAGCCCAGTCTCCATTCCCCAGTGGCAGACTGAGCTACCGGGGGCAGAGACGGTCGGTCCTGCTCCCCAACAGCAGTGTGTGTTACAGGGAATAGAGAGCCTAGTCTCCTTTCCCCAGCAGCAGGACTCGGTATTGGGAGCGGACACAGTCGGTCTCCCTCCCCCATGGCTGGAAGAATGTATGGGAGAGGAGCTTGTTACCCCCTTTCCCCAGCGGCAGCTTGACATACCCAGGGGAGACAGTAAGCCCCACAACCGTGCAGACTGGACCGTGGTCTCTGCACTTACAGCAGAGGGGGTAGGGACAGTCGGTCCTGTCCCCCAGCAACAGGGCTGTTTAGCCAAAGGGGAGACAGTCAGTCTTCCCCTCCAGCAACAGAGCTGTGTATCTAAAAGGAAGACAGTCGGTCTCCCCCTCCCACCACCAGGCTCCAACCAGGCTACTTCTGTGGTAGCGCTGGCACCAGGGCAGAGCACTGTTGGTCTCTGCCCACTTAGCAACCCACCGAGGCAGCCTACCAGTCCCCCCCACAGCCACGGTGAGGCACCTGGACATGGACAAGTTTCTCCTCTACCCAGGTGTAGTAACCATTTATTGTGGGTGGGCTGTACCGCTGATTGTGTTTTGTGGGTGGGTTGCTGGACTAACCCGGGCACTGACCGGCAGGAGGTCAGATACCCTGTTAGTCTGTTTGGAAAAGGGGAGAGATGTGACAAGACCAATCTCACCACTTTGCATTGGAGGGCCTGTTATGGAACATTCTTTGGGCTGGAGGTACATGGGTTTAACGATACCCAGAGACTGCATGGAAATGTGGAATTTTATATGCTGGACACCCCATGTACTTTCATAACTCTGTCTTATGTCCATGTCACACTGTATCCATAAATACAGGATGGGTACAGGGTGTGAGTGCCCCTTGTGGGAGCAATTGTGACTCTATAAACCAAGTGGGCCTAAAGGACTTAATAGTTAATAAGAGTTGTTATTATATTCTGTAATAAGATGTATTTTATTTTTGTTTCTAATCTGATTGTGTCTCAGGAGTCTGTCTAGGTAAACTGATTGTGTTCCTGTGTGATATGTTAACTAGACTGCCCAACATCAGATTGTCTGAGTAAACGTTCTTCCCCAGTTAATTAACTTGATATGTTAATCTGTTTTACCTGTGAATAGACAATTGTTTTCTTGTGTTTGATTGTTTCATTGTTTATGCAATGTATCTTTATTGTATCCTGTAAAAGGGCGTTTTCCTCTAGCCATGGAGATAGTTGGATTTCTTCCCAATTATCCCCAGGATAGGGAGGAGGGGTTCACTGGTACCAAGGGGAGCGTTTATGCCTGATCCACTGCAATTGGCTAATGTACTATACTTGTCCACCAGGTGTGAGACCTGCTTAAATGCCGGGCATGTAGCCCTCAATAAAGAGATTCCTGTTTTACCCTCAAGACGGAGCTTGGTCTCTTGTTTGGGGGGGAATTGCTACTTTGAATTTTTCTTTTGCCTGTTCCAGGAGAGAAGGATTTTGTGTATTTTCCCCGTTTGGTGTATTAACTGGGTTTGTGAGTTGCTATTCTTGTATTAAGGGCATCTTTCATCTGGTATTAACCCTCGATATCCGGGTTATACCGTAACATCTGTGTCCTGTTCTTGTCTCGGCCTTAGACTTGGCATCGCCTGTCTTGGCCTTAGAGTGGGCATCTCCTGTCTCAGCCATAGAATATGCACCTCTTCCTAGTCCAGGCATGACCTCACAGTTTAACTCAGCCTGGGCCTTTATCAAATCCAGCTAGGTTTACAGACTGTAGAGTGCAATTCATGTTTCCATTCTCAAAGTCTCCTGTTCCAGTGCAATAAACTTGCTTGCTTGTCTGATATTCAACCATGCCTAAAAGGGGTAATTCCATAAAGAAGCACATACCTATGGCTGCTTTCAGTACTCTAGACAGTCCTAAGCCTGCAACCACCTTGCATAAGCTTTATACTAAGGGCCGCCATCAGGGGGTGAAAGGGGTGACTAGTGTCAGGGGCCCATTGGGCCAGGGGGGCCCATGAGGCAAGCACAACTATTATTTAAACAAATATATATATATATATATATATATATATATATATATTTTAATTTTGGCAGCCACCAGAGGGTGCTACAGAAGAGTGTTATTGAGTGTGGGAAATTTAATTACATTTAATGGAGTAAAGCATTAGCATTTGAGAGGATTTCTGAGTGTGCACTAAACCACTATGCACAGTGTGAGACAGACTTGGCAATTCATTTGTAGAAGAGGTAGGACTTACTTAGTAAACTTTTTTATTTCTTTGGGTTGTAACTTCAATGTGGTAGTTGTATAGTGGGGCCAGGGGTCCTTAAAGAAACATTTGTTTTAGCAATATGCAGCAGTGTATTTATGATTATTTGACAATGCTGTAGAAATTCTATATTTAAAACTATGCAGAAATGTTTCCTCAATACATTTTTCCTCAATACACAAATGGTAGGTGCTCTTTTGGCAGATATGATTTTTTATTTATATATATATATATATATATATATTACATTCCAGTTTACTGCCCCTATATGCAAGGACTTTCCAGATGCCAGGAGGCATTTTCTGTGGGTGTATCTGTGAAGGTGTGAGTGCTTATGTCTGTGTGTCTTCTGTGGATGTCTCTGTGAGGGTGTGTGCGTATGTCTTTTTGCATTTTCTGTGGATGTCTCTGTGAGGGTGTGCACATATTTCTTTGTACATTTTCTATGGGTGTCTTTGTGAGGGTGTGTGTGTGTGTGTCTTTGTGTATTTTCTGTGGATGCCTCTGTGAGGGTGGATGTGTATGTCTTTGTGTTTTTTCTTTGAATGTCTCTTTGAGGGTGTGTGTGTATGTCTGTGATTTCTGTGGATGTCTCTGTGAGGGTATGTGCATATGTCTGTGAATTTTCTGTGGGTGTCTCTGTAAGGGTGTGTGTATGTATGTATGTGTGCTTTATATGGATGTCTCTGTGACGGTGTGTGCATATGTCTGTGTGTTGTATGTGGGTGTCTCTGTGAGGATGTGTGTGTATGTCTTTGTGCATTTTCTGTGGATGTCTCTGTGAGGGTGTGTGCTTATTTCTGTGGGTGTCTCTTTGAGAGTGTGTGTGTGTGTGTGTGTGTGTGCCTTTGTGTTTTTTCTTTGGATGCCTCTGTGAGGGTGGGTGTGTATGTCTTTGTGTGTTTTCTGTGGATGTCTCTGAGGGTGTGTGTGTGTGTATGTCTGTGTTTTTTTGGGTGTCTCTGTGAGGGTATGTGCATATGTCTATGTGCATTTTCTGTGGATGTCTCTGTGAGGGTGTGTGTGTGTATGTCTGTGTTTTTTGTGGGTGTCTCTGTGAGGGTATGTGCATATGTCTATGTGCATTTTCTGTGGATGTCTCTGTGAGGGTATGTGCATATGCCTTTGTGAATTTTCTGTGGGTGTCTCTGTAAGGGTGTGTGTATGTATGTATGTCTGTGTGTTTTCTGTGGATGTCTCTCTGAGTGTGTGTGCATATGTCTGTGTGTTTTATGTGGGTGTCTCTGTGAGGGTGTCTGCATATGTCTGTGTGTTGTATGTGGGTGTCTCTGTGAGGGTGTGAGTGTATGTCTTTGTGCATTTTCTGTGGATGTCTCTATGAGGGTGTGTGCGTATTTCTCTGGGTGTCTCTTTGAGAGGGTTTGTGTGTGTGTCTGTGTATTTTCTTTGGATGCCTCTGTAAGGGTGGGTGTTTATGTCTTTGTTGTTTTCTGTGGATGTCTCTGTGAGGGTGTGTGTGTCTGTATGTCTGTGTTTTTTGTGGGTGTCTCTGTGAGAGTATGTGCATATGTCTATGTGCATTTTCTGTGGGTGTCTCTGTGAGGGTGTGTGTGTATATCTGTGTTTTCTGTGGATGTCTCTGTGAGGGTATGTGCATATGCCTTTGTGAATTTTCTGTGGGTGTTTCTGTAAGGGTGTGTGTGTATGTATGTCTGTGTGTTTTCTGTGGATGACTCTGTGAGGGTTTGTGCATATGTCTTTGTGTTTTATGTGGGTGTCTCTGTGAGGGTGTGTGCATATGTCTGTGTGTTTTATGTGGATATCTCTGTGATGGTATGTGCATATGTCTGTCTATTTTCTGTGGGTGTCTGTGAGGGTGTGTGTATGTCTTTGTGCATTTTCTGTTGGTGTCTCTGTGAGGGTGTGTGTATGTCTTTGTGCATTTTCTGGCTGTGGGTGTCTCTGTGAAGGTGTGTGTATGTTTTTGTGTGTTTTTTGTGTGTTTTCTATGGGTGTCTGTGTGTGTATGTCTTTATTTTCTGTGAGTGTCTGTGTGTTTGTGTGTTTTCTGTTGGTGTATGTGTGTATGTCTTTGTGTGTTTTCTGTTGGTGTTTGTGTGTGTATGTCTTTGTGTGTTTCCTGTTGGTGTCTGTGTGTGTGTATGTCTTTGTGTGTTTTCTGTGGGTGTATGTCTTTGTGTGTTTTCTGTTGGTGTCTGTGTGTATGTCTTTGTGTGTTTTCTGTGGATGTCTTTTTGAGGGTGTGTGTGTATGTCTGTATTTTCTGTGGATGTTTCTGTGAGGGTATGTGCATATGTCTTTGTGCATTTTCTGTGGGTGTCTGTAAGGGTGTGTGTGTATGTATGTCTGTGTGTTTTCTGTGGATGCCTCTGTGAGGGTGTGTGCATATGTCTGTATATTTTATGTGTGTGTCTCTGTGAGGGTGTGTGCATATGTCTGTGTGTTTATGTGGATGCCTCTGTGATGGTATATGTGTATGTCTTTGTGCAGTTTCTGTGGGTGTCTCTGTGAGGGTGTGTGCATATTTCTTTGTACATATTCTGTGGGTGTCTCTGTGAGGGGGTGTGTGTGTGTGTGTATGTGTGTCTTTGTGTATTTTCTTTGGATGCTACTGTGAGGGTGGGTGTGTATGTATGTCTGTTTGTTTTATGTGGATGTCTCTGTGAGGGTATGTGCATATGTCTGTGTGAATTGTCTGTGGGTGTCTCTGTAAGGATGTGTGTGTATGTATGTCTGTGTGTTTTCTGTGGATGTCTCTGTGAGGGTGTGTACATATGTCTGTGAGTTGTATGTGGGTGTGTCTGGGAGGGTGTGTGTGTATGTCTTTGTGCATTTTCTGTGGATGTCTCTGTAAGGGTGTGTGTGTATGTATGTCTGTGTGTTTTCTGTGGATGCCTCTGTGAGGGTGTGTGCATATGTCTGTGTATTTTATGTGTGTGTCTCTGTGAGGGTGTGTGCATATGTCTATGTGTTTATGTGGGTGTGTCTGTGATGGTATATGTGTATGTCTTTGTGCAGTTTCTGTGGATGTCTCTGTGAGGGTGTGTGCACATTTCTTTGTACATATTCTGTGGGTGTCTCTGTGAGGGTGTGTGTGTGTGTATGTGTGTCTTTGTGTATTTTCTTTGGATGCTACTGTGAGGGTGGGTGTGTATGTATGTCTGTTTGTTTTATGTTGATCTCTCTGTGAGGGTATGTGCATATGTCTGTGTAAATTGTCTGTGGGTGTCTCTGTAAGGGTGTGTGTGTATGTATGTCTGTGTGTTTTCTGTGGATGTCTCTGTGAGGGTGTGTACATATGTCTGTGAGTTGTATGTGGGTGTGTCTGTGAGGGTGTGTGTGTATGTCTTTGTGCATTTTCTGTGGATGTCTCTGTGAGGGTGTGTGCATATTTCTGTGAGTGTCTCTTTGAGGGTGTGTGTGTGTGTGTATGTTTGTCTTTGTGTATTTTCTTTAGATGCCTCTGTGAGGTGGGTGTGTATGTCTTTGTGTGTTTTCTATGGATGTCTCTGTGAAGGTGTGTGTGTATGTCTGTGTTTTCTGTGGGTGTCTCTGTGAGGGTATGTGCATATGTCTTTGTGCATTTTCTGTGGGTGTCTGTAAGGGTGTGTGTGTATGTATGTCTGTGTCTTTTCTGTGGTTGCCTCTGTGATGGTGTGTGCATATGTCTGTGTATTTTATGTGTATGTCTCTGTGAGGGTGTGTGCATATGTCTGTGTGTTTATGTGGGTGTCTCTGTGATGGTAAAGAATAAGTAATCCAATGCCACACTCCGTTCGTAGGCGCTCAGTGTGTAGAAAAGTTCCATTCACCTCTCTCTTCTCACGTTCACCGTGCTGTGTCTTCTCTGTCGCTGCCGCTGCAGCTGTACCTTGTCTCACCTCCTCAGCGCTCCCCACGGGAGCTGTGATCAAGACAAAGGTTCCGGTCTGACTGGTGCAAATGGGATGTATACAGGGAACTTCACCACTTTCCCTCAGTAGAAAAAATTGTGGAACAACCGGAATCCTTGCACTCAAAAAGGGTTAGTAGGGAAGGGTAAAAGTGAATAAAGTACCGCCAGGCTAAGGCTTAAAAATGTAAAGCTCCTTTATTTGAAAAAAACATAAAAGGCATACACGCCAACAAGGTGACAAGGTCAAACGCGTTTCATAGCTCTCACTTCATCAGTGACCTATACCAACACCTGAAAACTCATCCTTAATAAAGGTGTTTAACCACTCCCATTACAGGTGCAGAACATTAGCTCAGGTGAATCAGAAAAAAGGGAGGGCAATCTTTATTCAATACATGTATTGTGTGATTTCTAACAGATAAGTGTATTTACATATTTGTAGTGAGTATGACAGAAACATTTTCATTTCAAATTGTCAAATCCTATTTACTATCAAATCTAATTTCAATACAAAATTCTAAACTAATATATATAGGACTGACAGCATTTTCCTAATTAATTTAATCCATCATATTTATTACCAAACACTACCATAATTTTTATTCATATGAAAACAATTCCATTATACATTTATTACACCATTTTGAAAGAGAACTTAAACTGCCCAATTATCTCTAAATTTCTCTAAAAATTATATGGATATCCTTTCCCACTATATCCATATAATTTTTAGAGAAATTTAGAGATAATTGGGCAGTTTAAGTATATTTAGTTACCCCATGCACTCTAATAATACAATTCCCCCTCTTATGATAGGTTGATAGATATGAATATTTCAATTTCTCTTTCAAAATGGTGTAATAAATGTATAATGGAATTGTTTTCATATGAATAAAAATTATGGTAGTGTTTGGTAATAAATATGATGGATTAAATTAATTAGGAAAATGCTGTCAGTCCTATATATATTAGTTTAGAATTTTGTATTGAAATTAGATTTGATAGTAAATAGGATTTGACAATTTGAAATGAAAATGTTTCTGTCATACTCACTACAAATATGTAAATACACTTATCTGTTAGAAATCACACAATACATGTATTGAATAAAGATTGCCCTCCCTTTTTTCTGATTCACCTGAGCTAATGTTCTGCACCTGTAATGGGAGTGGTTAAACACCTTTATTAAGGATGAGTTTTCAGGTGTTGGTATAGGTCACTGATGAAGTGAGAGCTATGAAACGCGTTTGACCTTGTCACCTTGTTGGCGTGTATGCCTTTTATGTTTTTTTCAAATAAAGGAGCTTTACATTTTTAAGCCTTAGCCTGGCGGTACTTTATTCACTTTTACCCTTCCCTACTAACCCTTTTTGAGTGCAAGGATTCCGGTTGTTCCACAAGTCTCTGTGATGGTATGTGTGTATGTCTTTGGGCAGTTTCTGTGGATGTCTCTGTGAGGGTGTGTGCATATTTCTTTGTACATATTCTGTGGGTATCTCTGTGAGGGTGTGTGTGTGTGTGTATGTGTGTCTTTGTGTATTTTCTTTGGATGCTACTGTGAGGGTGGGTGTGTATGTATGTATGTTTGTTTTATGTGGATATCTCTGTGAGGGTATATGCATATGTCTGTGTGAATTGTCTGTGGGTGTCTCTTTGAGGGGGGGGTGTGTGTGTATGTGTGTCTTTGTGCATTTCTTTGGATGCCTCTGTGAGGGTGGGTGTGTATGTCTTTGTGTGTTTTCTATGGGTGTCTCTGTGAGGGTGTGTGTGTGTATGTCTGTGTTTTCTGTGGGTGTCTCTGTGAGGGTATGTGCACATGTCTGTGCATTTTCTGTGGGTGTCTCTGTGAGGGTGTGTGCGTATTTCTGTGAGTGCCTCTTTGAGGGTGTGTGTGTGTGTATGTGTGTCTTTGTGTATTTCTTTGGATGCCTCTGTGAGGGTGGGTGTGTATGTCTTTGTGTGTTTTCTATGCGTGTCTCTGTGAGGGTGTGTGTGCGTGTGTATGTCTGTGTTTTCTGTGGGTGTCTCTGTGAGGGTATGTGCACATGTCTGTACATTTTCTGTGGGTGTCTCTGTGAGGGTGTGTGTGTATGTCTGTGTTTTCTGTGGATGTCTCTGTGAGGGTATGTGCATATTCCTTTGTGAATTTGTAAGGGTGTGTGTGTGTATGAATGTCTGTGTGTTTTCTGTGGATGTTTCTGTGAGGATGTGTGCTTATGCCTGTATGTTTTATGTGGGTGTCTCTGTGAGGGTGTGTGCATATGTGTGTGTGTTTTATGTGGATATCTCTGTGATGGTGTGTGTATATGTCTGTGTGTTCTATGTGGGTGTCTCTGTGAGGGTGTGTGTATGTCTTTGTGCATTTTCTGTGGGTGTCTCTGTGAGGGTGTGTGTATGTCTTTGTGCATTCTCTGTTGGTGTCTCTGTAAGGGTGTGTGTATGTCTTTGTGCATTTTCTGTGGGTGTCTCTGTGAAGGTGTGTGTGTATGACTTTATGTGTTTTCTGTGGATGTCTCTGTGAGGGTGGTGTGTATGTCTTTGTGTGTTTTTTATGGCTGTCTCTCTGTGTGTGTATGTCTTTGTTTTCTGTGGGTGTCTTTCTTTGTGTGTGTCTTTGTGTGTTTTCTGTTGGTGTCCCTCTGTGTGTGTATATCTTTGTGTGTTTTCTGTTGGTGTGTCTGTGCATGTGTGTATGTATTTGTGTGTTTTTTGTTGGTGCCTGTGTGTGTAAGTCTTTGTGTGTTTTCTGTTGGTGTCTGTGTGTGTGTGTGTGTGTATGTCTTTGTGTGTTTTCTGTGGATATCTTTGTGAGGGTGTGTGTGTATGTCTGTGTTTTCTGTGGTTGTCTCTGTGAGGATATGTGCATATGTCTTTGTGTTTTATGTGGGTGCCTCTGTGAGGGTGTGTGCATATGTCTGTGTGTTTTATGTGGGTGTCTCTGTGAGGGTGTGTGCATATGTCTGTGTGTTTTATGTGGGTGTCTCTGTGAGGGTATGTGTGTATGTCTTTGTGCAGTTTCTGTGGATGTCTCTGTGAGGGTGTGTGCGTATTTCTTTGTACATTTTCTGTGAGGGTGTGTGTGTGTATGTGTGTCTTTGTGTATTTTCTTTGTATGCTAATGTGAGGGTGGGTGTGTATGTATGTCTGTGTGTTTTCTGTGGATGTCTCTGTGAGGGTGTGTGCATATGTCTGTGTGTTTTATGTGGGTGTCTCTGTGAGGGTGTGTGCATATGTCTGTGTGTTTTCTGTGGATGTCTCTGTGAGGGTGTGTGCATATGCCTGTGTGTTTTCTGTCTGTGTCTCTGAGAGGGTGTGTGTATGTCTGTGCATTTTTTGTGGGTGTCTCTAAGAGGGTATGTGTATGTCTTTGTGTAGGTGTCTCTGTGAGTGTGTGTGTGTGTCTTTATGTGTTTTCTGTGGATGTCTCTATGAGGGTGGGTGTGTATGTCTTTGTGTATTTTTTGTGGGTGTCTCTTTGAGGGTGTGTATGTCTTTGTGTGTTTCTGTGGGTGTCTCTCGTGTGTGTATATCTTTGTGTGTTTTCTGTTGGTGTCTCTGTGTGTGTATGTCTTTGTGTGTTTTCTGTGGGTGTCTGTCTGTGTATGTCTTTGTGTGTTTTCTGTGGGTGTCTGTGTGTGTGTGTTTGTCTGTGTGTTTTCTGTTGGTGTTTGTGTGTTTGTGTGTCTGTGTATTTTCTGTGGGTGTCTGTGAGTGTGTATGTCTTTGTTTTCTGTGGGTGTCTGTGTGTGTGTCTTTGTGTGTTTTTTGTGGGTGTCTGTGTGTGTGTCTTTGTGTGTTTTCTGTTGGTGTCTGTGTGTGTTTTCTGTAGGTGCCTGTGTGTATGTCTTTGTTTGTTTCTGTTGGTGTCTCTGTGTGTGGGTGTCTGTGTGTGTTTTCTGTGAGTGTCTGTGAGTGTGTATGTCTTTGTGTGTTTTCTGTGGATGTCTCAGTGAGGGTGTGTGTGTAAATATGTCTTTGTGTGTTTTCTGTGGTTGTCTCTCTCCATGTGTGTATGTCCTTGTGTGTTTTTTGTGGGTGTCTCTCTGTGTGTGTATGTCTTCGCTTGTTTTCTGAGGCTGCCTCTGTAAGAGTTTCCTTGGGTTTATGTGCAAGTTTGTGTTTGAGTTTGTGTGTGTGGGGGGAGGTCCATTGTCTGTTCACATCTTTATACAGACTTTGAGACTAATGAGACCTTTCGGGAAGTCACCAATCCAACACTTAACCTTTAAATTATTGTTTAGGCAGTTCAGGGCCCTTCCTTTCAGCCACTGCATGCTGTTGTCATCATATAGTTGGCATCTTCCTTGACATAAAGATAATCAGAACTCCATATTTTGTCTTGTAAATCTCTTTTCGACAAAACTGTAGCTACCTCATTACTTGTCAGATCAATGCAAACAAATGATGAGTTTCTGTGTTGGTGTCTGTGTCTGAGATTGTTTGTGTGTTTCTTTGCATGTCTGCTAGAGTGTCTATATGTAAATCCTTATGTGTGAGTGTGTGTTTTAGTGTATGGATGTGTTTGTGTGTTTCTTTGCGTGTCTGCTAGAGTGTCTATATGTGAATCCATTTGTGTGAGTGTGTGTTTCAGTGTATGAGTGTGCCTGTGTGTTTCTTTGCATGTCTGCTAGAGTGTCTATATGTGAATCCTTATGTGTGAGTGTGTTTCAGTGTATGAATGCATTTGTGTGTTTCTTTGCGTGTCTGCTAGAGTGTCTATATGTGAATCCTTTTCTGTGAGTGTGTGTTTCAGTGCATGAGTGTGTTTGTGTGTTTCATTGCGTGTCTGCTATAGTTTCTTTAAGTGAATCCTTATGTGTGAGTGTGTGTTTCAGTGTATGAGTGTGTTTGTGTGTTTCTTTGCGTGTCTGCTAGAGTGTCTATATGTGAATCCTTATGTTTTATTGTTTGTTTCAGTGTATGAGTGTGTCTGTGTGTTTCTTTGCATGTCTGCTAGAGTGTCTATATGTGAATCCTTATGTGTGAGTGTGTGTTTCAGTGTATGAATGTGTTTGTGTGTTTCTTTTCGTGTCTGCTAGAGTGTCTATATGTGAATCCTTATGTTTGAGTGTGTGTTTCAGTGTATGAGTGTGTCTGTGTGTTTCTTTGCATGTCTGCTTGAGTGTCTATATGTGAATCCTTATGTGTGAGTTTCAGTGTATGAATGCATTTGTGTGTTTCTTTGTGTGTCTGCTAGAGTGTCTATGGCCTCTATTTATCAAGGTCTGGCGGACCTGATCCGACAGTGCGGATCAGGTCCGCCTGACCTCGCTGAATGCGGAGAGCAATACGCTCTCCGTATTCAGCATTGCACCAGCAGCTCACAAGAGCTGCTGGTGCAACGCCGCCCCCTGCTGACTCGTAGCCAATGGGCCGCCAGAAGGGAGGTGTCAATCAACCTGATCGTACTCAATCAGGTTGATTTCCGGCGATGTCTGTCCGCCTGCTCAGAGCAGGCGGACAGGTTATGGAGCAGCAGTCTTTGTGACCGCTGCTTCATAACTGCTGTTTCTGGCGAGTCTGAAGACTCGCCAGAAACACGGGCTGTCAAGCTCCTTTCAGAGCTTGATAAATAGGCCCCTATATGTGAATCCTTATGTGTGAGTGTGTGTTTCAGTGTATGAGTGTGTTTGTGTGTTTCTTTGCGTGTCTGCTAGAGTGTCTATATGTGAATCCTTGTGTGTGAGTGTGTGATTCAGTGTATGAGTGTGTTTGTGTGTTTCTTTGCATGTCTGCTAGAGTTTCTATATGTGAATCCTTATGTGTGAGTGTGTGTTTCAGTGTATGAGTGTGTTTGCGTGTCTGCTAGAGTGTCTATATGTGAATCCTTATGTATGAGTGTGTGTTTCAGTGTATGAATGTGTTTGTGTGTTTCTTTTCGTGTCTGCTAGAGTGTCTATATGTGAATCCTTATGTTTGAGTGTGTGTTTCAGTGTATGAGTGTGTCTGTGTGTTTCTTTGCATGTCTGCTTGAGTGTCTATATGTGAATCCTTATGTGTGAGTTTCAGTGTATGAATGCATTTGTGTGTTTCTTTGCGTGTCTGCTAGAGTGTCTATGGCCTCTATTTATCAAGGTCTGGCGGACCTGATCCGACAGTGCGGATCAGGTCCGCCTGACCTCGCTGAATGCGGAGAGCAATACGTCCTCCGTATTCAGCATTGCACCAGCAGCTCACAAGAGCTGCTGGTGCAACGCCGCCCCCTGCTGACTCGTGGCCAATGGGCCGCCAGAAGGGAGGTGTCAATCAACCTGATCGTACTCAATCTGGTTGATTTCCGGCGATGTCTGTCCGCCTGCTCAGAGCAGGCGGACAGGTTATGGAGCAGCAGTCTTTGTGACCGCTGCTTCATAACTGCTGTTTCTGGCGAGTCTGAAGACTCGCCAGAAACACGGGCTGTCAAGCTCCTTTCAGAGCTTGATAAATAGGCCCCTATATGTGAATCCTTATGTGTGAGTGTGTGTTTCAGTGTATGAGTGTGTTTGTGTGTTTCTTTGCGTGTCTGCTAGAGTGTCTATATGTGAATCCTTGTGTGTGAGTGTGTGATTCAGTGTATGAGTGTGTTTGTGTGTTTCTTTGCATGTCTGCTAGAGTTTCTATATGTGAATCCTTATGTGTGAGTGTGTGTTTCAGTGTATGAGTGTGTTTGCGTGTCTGCTAGAGTGTCTATATGTGAATCCTTATGTATGAGTGTGTGTTTCAGTGTATGAGTGTGTTTGTGTGTTTCTTTGCGTGTCTGCTAGAGTGTCTATATGTGAATCCTTATGTGTGAGTGTTTGTTTCAGTGTATGAGTGTGTCTGTGTGTTTCTTTGCATGTCTGCTAGAGTGTCTCTATGTGAATCCTTATGTATGAGTGTGTGTTTCAGTGTATGAGTGTGTCTGTGTGTTTCTTTGCGTGTCTTCTAGAGTGTCTATATGTGAATCCTTATGTGTGAGTGTGTTTCTTTGCGTGTCTGCTAGAGTGTCTATATGTGAATCCTTATGTGTGAGTGTGTGATTCAGTGTATGAGTGTGTTTGTGTGTTTCTTTGTGTGTCTGCTAGAGTTTCTATATGTGAATCCTTATGTGTGAGTGTGTGTTTCAGTGTATGAGTGTGTTTGCTTGTCTGCTAGAGTGTCTATATATGAATCCTTATGTGTGAGTGTGTGTTTCAGTGTATGAGTGTGTTTGTGTGTTTCTTTGCGTGTCTGCTAGAGTGTCGATATATGAATCCTTATGTGTGAGTGTGTGTTTCAGTGTATGAGTGTGTTTCTTTGCATATCTGCTAGTGTATCTATATGTGAAGCCTTATGTGTGAGTGTGTGTTTCAGTATATGAGTGTGTCTGTGTGTTTCTTTGCGTGTCTTCTAGAGTGTCTATATGTGAATCCTTATGTGTGAGTGTGTTTCTTTGCGTGTCTGCTAGAGTGTCTATATGTGAATCCTTATGTGTGAGTGTGTGTTTCAGTGTATGAGTGTGTTTGTGTGTTTCTTTGCGTGTCTGCTAGAGTGTCTATATGTGAATCCGTATGTGTGAGTGTGTGTTTCAGTGTATGAGTGTGTTTGTGTGTTTCTTTGCATGTCTTCTAGAGTGTCTATATGTGAATCCTTATGTGTGAGTGTGTTTCTTTGCGTGTCTGCTAGAGTGTCTATATGTGAATCCTTATGTGTGAGTGTGTTTCTTTGTGTGTCTGCTAGAGTGTCTATATGTGAATCCTTATGTGTGAGTGTGTGTTTCAGTGTATGAGTGTGTTTCTGTGTTTCTTTGCATGTCTGCTAGAGTGTCTATATGTGAATCCTTATGTGTGAGTTTCAGTGTATGAATGCATTTGTGTGTTTCTTTGCGTGTCTGCTAGAGTGTCTATGGCCTCTATTTATCAAGGTCTGGCGGACCTGATCCGACAGTGCGGATCAGGTCCGCCTGACCTCGCTGAATGCGGAGAGCAATACGCTCTCCGTATTCAGCATTGCACCAGCAGCTTACAAGAGCTGCTGGTGCAACGCCACCCCCTGCTGACTCGTGGCCAATGGGCCGCCAGAAGGGAGGTGTCAATCAACCTGATCGTACTCAATCAGGTTGATTTCCGGCGATGTCTGTCCGCCTGCTCAGAGCAGGCGGACAGGTTATGGAGCAGCAGTCTTTGTGACCGCTGCTCCATAACTGCTGTTTCTGGCGAGTCTGAAGACTCGCCAGAAACACGGGCTGTCAAGCTCCTTTCAGAGCTTGATAAATAGGCCCCTATATGTGAATCCTTATGTGTGAGTGTGTGTTTCAGTGTATGAGTGTGTTTGTGTGTTTCTTTGCGTGTCTGCTAGAGTGTCTATATGTGAATCCTTGTGTGTGAGTGTGTGATTCAGTGTATGAGTGTGTTTGTGTGTTTCTTTGCATGTCTGCTAGAGTTTCTATATGTGAATCCTTATGTGTGAGTGTGTGTTTCAGTGTATGAGTGTGTTTGCGTGTCTGCTAGAGTGTCTATATGTGAATCCTTATGTATGAGTGTGTTTCAGTGTATGAGTGTGTTTGTGTGTTTCTTTGCGTGTCTGCTAGAGTGTCTATATGTGAATCCTTATGTGTGAGTGTTTGTTTCAGTGTATGAGTGTGTCTGTGTGTTTCTTTGCATGTCTGCTAGAGTGTCTCTATGTGAATCCTTATGTATGAGTGTGTGTTTCAGTGTATGAGTGTGTCTGTGTGTTTCTTTGCGTGTCTTCTAGAGTGTCTATATGTGAATCCTTATGTGTGAGTGTGTTTCTTTGCGTGTCTGCTAGAGTGTCTATATGTGAATCCTTATGTGTGAGTGTGTGATTCAGTGTATGAGTGTGTTTGTGTGTTTCTTTGTGTGTCTGCTAGAGTTTCTATATGTGAATCCTTATGTGTGAGTGTGTGTTTCAGTGTATGAGTGTGTTTGCGTGTCTGCTAGAGTGTCTATATATGAATCCTTATGTGTGAGTGTGTGTTTCAGTGTATGAGTGTGTTTCTTTGCATATCTGCTAGTGTATCTATATGTGAAGCCTTATGTGTGAGTGTGTGTTTCAGTGTATGAGTGTGTCTGTGTGTTTCTTTGCGTGTCTTCTAGAGTGTCTATATGTGAATCCTTATGTGTGAGTGTGTTTCTTTGCATGTCTGCTAGAGTGTCTATATGTGAATCCTTATGTGTGAGTGTGTGTTTCAGTGTATGAGTGTGCCTTTGTGTTTCTTTGCATGTCTGCTAGAGTGTCTATATGTGAATCCGTATGTGTGAGTGTGTGTTTCAGTGTATGAGTGTGTTTGTGTGTTTCTTTGCATGTCTTCTAGAGTGTCTATATGTGAATCCTTATGTGTGAGTGTGTTTCTTTGCGTGTCTGCTAGAGTGTCTATATGTGAATCCTTATGTGTGAGTGTGTTTCTTTGTGTGTCTGCTAGAGTGTCTATATGTGAATCCTTATGTGTGAGTGTGTGTTTCAGTGTATGAGTGTGTTTCTGTGTTTCTTTGCATGTCTGCTAGAGTGTCTATATGTGAATCCTTATGTGTGAGTTTCAGTGTATGAGTGTGTTTGTGTGTTTCTTTTCGTGTCTGCTAGAGTGTCTATATGTGAATCCTTATGTATGAGTGTGTGTTTCAGTGTATGAATGTGTTTGTGTGTTTCTTTTCGTGTCTGCTAGAGTGTCTATATGTGAATCCTTATGTTTGAGTGTGTGTTTCAGTGTATGAGTGTGTCTGTGTGTTTCTTTGCATGTCTGCTAGAGTGTCTATATGTGAATCCTTATGTGTGAGTTTCAGTGTATGAATGCATTTGTGTGTTTCTTTGCGTGTCTGCTAGAGTGTCTATGGCCTCTATTTATCAAGGTCTGGCGGACCTGATCCGACAGTGCGGATCAGGTCCGCCTGACCTCGCTGAATGCGGAGAGCAATACGCTCTCCGTATTCAGCATTGCACCAGCAGCTCACAAGAGCTGCTGGTGCAACGCCACCCCCTGCTGACTCGTGGCCAATGGGCCGCCAGAAGGGAGGTGTCAATCAACCTGATCGTACTCAATCAGGTTGATTTCCGGCGATGTCTGTCCGCCTGCTCAGAGCAGGCGGACAGGTTATGGAGCAGCAGTCTTTGTGACCGCTGCTTCATAACTGCTGTTTCTGGCGAGTCTGAAGACTCGCCAGAAACACGGGCTGTCAAGCTCCTTTCAGAGCTTGATAAATAGGCCCCTATATGTGAATCCTTATGTGTGAGTGTGTGTTTCAGTGTATGAGTGTGTTTGTGTGTTTCTTTGCGTGTCTGCTAGAGTGTCTATATGTGAATCCTTGTGTGTGAGTGTGTGATTCAGTGTATGAGTGTGTTTGTGTGTTTCTTTGCATGTCTGCTAGAGTTTCTATATGTGAATCCTTATGTGTGAGTGTGTGTTTCAGTGTATGAGTGTGTTTGCGTGTCTGCTAGAGTGTCTATATGTGAATCCTTATGTATGAGTGTGTGTTTCAGTGTATGAGTGTGTTTGTGTGTTTCTTTGCGTGTCTGCTAGAGTGTCTATATGTGAATCCTTATGTGTGAGTGTTTGTTTCAGTGTATGAGTGTGTCTGTGTGTTTCTTTGCATGTCTGCTAGAGTGTCTCTATGTGAATCCTTATGTATGAGTGTGTGTTTCAGTGTATGAGTGTGTCTGTGTGTTTCTTTGCGTGTCTTCTAGAGTGTCTATATGTGAATCCTTATGTGTGAGTGTGTTTCTTTGCGTGTCTGCTAGAGTGTCTATATGTGAATCCTTATGTGTGAGTGTGTGATTCAGTGTATGAGTGTGTTTGTGTGTTTCTTTGTGTGTCTGCTAGAGTTTCTATATGTGAATCCTTATGTGTGAGTGTGTGTTTCAGTGTATGAGTGTGTTTGCGTGTCTGCTAGAGTGTCTATATATGAATCCTTATGTGTGAGTGTGTGTTTCAGTGTATGAGTGTGTTTGTGTGTTTCTTTGCGTGTCTTCTAGAGTGTCTATATGTGAATCCTTATGTGTGAGTGTGTTTCTTTGCATGTCTGCTAGAGTGTCTATATGTGAATCCTTATGTGTGAGTGTGTGTTTCAGTGTATGAGTGTGCCTTTGTGTTTCTTTGCATGTCTGCTAGAGTGTCTATATGTGAATCCGTATGTGTGAGTGTGTGTTTCAGTGTATGAGTGTGTTTGTGTGTCTGCTAGAGTGTCTATATGTGAATCCATATGTGTGAGTGTGTGTTTCAGTGTATGAGTGTGTTTGTGTGTTTCTTTGCATGTCTTCTAGAGTGTCTATATGTGAATCCTTATGTGTGAGTGTGTTTCTTTGCGTGTCTGCTAGAGTGTCTATATGTGAATCCTTATGTGTGAGTGTGTTTCTTTGTGTGTCTGCTAGAGTGTCTATATGTGAATCCTTATGTGTGAGTGTGTGTTTCAGTGTATGAGTGTGTTTCTGTGTTTCTTTGCATGTCTGCTAGAGTGTCTATATGTGAATCCTTATGTGTGAGTTTCAGTGTATGAATGCATTTGTGTGTTTCTTTGCGTGTCTGCTAGAGTGTCTATGGCCTCTATTTATCAAGGTCTGGCGGACCTGATCCGACAGTGCGGATCAGGTCCGCCTGACCTCGCTGAATGCGGAGAGCAATACGCTCTCCGTATTCAGCATTGCACCAGCAGCTCACAAGAGCTGCTGGTGCAACACCACCCCCTGCTGACTCGTGGCCAATGGGCCGCCAGAAGGGAGGTGTCAATCAACCTGATCGTACTCAATCAGGTTGATTTCCGGCGATGTCTGTCCGCCTGCTCAGAGCAGGCGGACAGGTTATGGAGCAGCAGTCTTTGTGACCGCTGCTTCATAACTGCTGTTTCTGGCGAGTCTGAAGACTCGCCAGAAACACGGGCTGTCAAGCTCCTTTCAGAGCTTGATAAATAGGCCCCTATATGTGAATCCTTATGTGTGAGTGTGTGTTTCAGTGTATGAGTGTGTTTGTGTGTTTCTTTGCGTGTCTGCTAGAGTGTCTATATGTGAATCCTTGTGTGTGAGTGTGTGATTCAGTGTATGAGTGTGTTTGTGTGTTTCTTTGCATGTCTGCTAGAGTTTCTATATGTGAATCCTTATGTGTGAGTGTGTGTTTCAGTGTATGAGTGTGTTTGCGTGTCTGCTAGAGTTTCTATATGTGAATCCTTATGTGTGAGTGTGTGTTTCAGTGTATGAGTGTGTTTGCGTGTCTGCTAGAGTGTCTATATGTGAATCCTTATGTATGAGTGTGTGTTTCAGTGTATGAGTGTGTTTGTGTGTTTCTTTGCGTGTCTGCTAGAGTGTCTATATGTGAATCCTTATGTGTGAGTGTTTGTTTCAGTGTATGAGTGTGTCTGTGTGTTTCTTTGCATGTCTGCTAGAGTGTCTCTATGTGAATCCTTATGTATGAGTGTGTGTTTCAGTGTATGAGTGTGTCTGTGTGTTTCTTTGCGTGTCTTCTAGAGTGTCTATATGTGAATCCTTATGTGTGAGTGTGTTTCTTTGCGTGTCTGCTAGAGTGTCTATATGTGAATCCTTATGTGTGAGTGTGTGATTCAGTGTATGAGTGTGTTTGTGTGTTTCTTTGTGTGTCTGCTATAGTTTCTATATGTGAATCCTTATGTGTGAGTGTGTGTTTCAGTGTATGAGTGTGTTTGCGTGTCTGCTAGAGTGTCTATATATGAATCCTTATGTGTGAGTGTGTGTTTCAGTGTATGAGTGTGTTTGTGTGTTTCTTTGCGTGTCTGCTAGAGTGTCGATATATGAATCCTTATGTGTGAGTGTGTGTTTCAGTGTATGAGTGTGTTTCTTTGCATATCTGCTAGTGTATCTATATGTGAAGCCTTATGTGTGAGTGTGTGTTTCAGTGTATGAGTGTGTCTGTGTGTTTCTTTGCGTGTCTTCTAGAGTGTCTATATGTGAATCCTTATGTGTGAGTGTGTTTCTTTGCGTGTCTGCTAGAGTGTCTATATGTGAATCCTTATGTGTGAGTGTGTGTTTCAGTGTATGAGTGTGTTTGTGTATTTCTTTGCATGTCTGCTAGAGTGTCTATATGTGAATCCGTATGTGTGAGTGTGTGTTTCAGTGTATGAGTGTGTCTGTGTGTTTCTTTGCATGTCTTCTAGAGTGTCTATATGTGAATCCTTATGTGTGAGTGTGTTTCTTTGCGTGTCTTCTAGAGTGTCTATATGTGAATCCTTATGTGTGAGTGTGTTTCTTTGTGTGTCTTCTAGAGTGTCTATATGTGAATCCTTATGTGTGAGTGTGTGTTTCAGTGTATGAGTGTGGCTGTGTGTTTCTTTGCATGTCTGCTAGAGTGTCTATATGTGAATCCTTATGTGTGAGTGTGTGTTTCAGTGTATGAGTGTGTTTGTGTGTTTCTTTGCATGTCTGCTAGAGTGTCTATATGTGAATCCTTATGTGTGAGTGTGGGTTTCAGTGTATGAGTGTGTCTGTGTGTTTCTTTGCGTTTGTGTTTCAGTGTATGAGTGTGTCTGTGTGTTTCTTTGCGTGTCTGCTAAAGTGTCTATGGGGCATATTTATCAAGCTCCGTATGGAGCTTGAAGTCCTGTGTTTCTGGTGAGCCTTCAGGCTAAAGACCACTGCTCCATAACCTGTCTGCCTGCTCTGAGGCGGCGGACAGAGATCGCCGGAAATCAACCCGATCCAATGCGATCAGGTTGCACCAGCACTTACACCAGCAGTTCACCAGAACTGCTAGTGCAATGATAAATGCTGACAGCGTATGCTGTCGGCATTTAACGATGTGTGGCGGACATGATCCGCAATATCGGATCATGTCCGCTTGCACAATAATAAATAGGCCTCTATATGTGAATCCTTATGTGTGAGTGTGTGTTTCAGTGAATAAGGCCCATTTATCAAGCTCCGAATGGAGCTTGAGGGCCCGTGTTTCTGGCGAGTCTTCAGACTCGCCAGAAACAGCAGTTATGAAGCAGCGGTCTAAAGACCGTTGCTCCATAACCCTGTCCGCCTGCTCTGATGAGGCGGACAGGAATCGCCAAAATTCAACCCAATCAAGTACGATCAGGTTGATTGACACCTCCCTGCTGGTGGCTGATTGGCCGCGAGTCTGCAGGGGGCGGCGTTGCACCAGCAGCTCTTGTGAACTGCTGATGCAATGCTGAATACGGAGAGCGTATTGCTCTCCGCATTCAGCGATGTCTGCCGGACCTGATCCGCACTGTCGGATCAGGTCCGACAGACATTTGATAAATAGGCCTCTATGAGTGTGTCTGTGTGTTTCTTTGCGTGTCTGCTAGAGTGTCTATATGTGAATCCTTGTGTGTGTGTGTTTCAGTGTATGAATGTGCCTGTGTGTTACAACCTTTACAACATTTCCAAGTTTTAGTCACTTGGTCAAAAAGTGCACATGTCAAAGGGGGGTGGTGATCAATTGTTAAGCAAGGGGCTCAGCCGCGCATGTCCTGCTTTTGTCAACAACTCTGAAAACCTTGATACCAGAAATGTTATCTGTGTTTAGGGAGTTTAGTATATATTACAATTTCCAGGTCATTTACCAAAAATCGGAGATACTGAATGTTAGCTTGGGACCACAGGATATCCCAGCAGTCCAAAACATCTGCCCATATAAGGTTTAACAGTGGACCTTAAAAAACTTAGGAATTTTCTTATCTCTGAACCAAAAAAGAATGTTCAATCTAAACAATAAAAAACTTCTTACCTCAATTAATTCTAATTTTTTAACTTGAAAGATCACCATCACCATCTCTTGGTGGGGTAGGATCCAAGCTGTAAAAATAAATGTCTTGCCACGTTTACTCTACATTTTACAAGCCCTTCCTTTAGCCATCTATAGGAAGTTTTTCCAGCAAATACAACATTCCCTAAACTCTTTTATGTTCGGGCGCATTAAGCCGAGAGTGAGTAAAATAACTATGTTTAAAACCCTAAGAAATGGTGGACTGGGGTTACCCAAAATATATGTTTATTGCCGGGCAGTGGGATTACAGAGAATACTGGACTGGTGTAGGAATAAAGATACTAAAGCGTGGGTTACAATTAATTCACAAATATTGAGTGGGCTGTCTCTGCTGGATCCCTAAAGAACAAAGGCCAAATATTACTAGGTGTTTTGCACTGTATAAAATCCTTTTTGCAATATGGGATATTAGGGGATTGGAGATTGGTGGAAGGAGAGATATGACTGATGAATATGGATATTCTGACCCCAATATATAATTTCCTATTACTGGGGAAATTAAAAGAAAGAGCAGATCTGGGGAAGTATAAAGTGGTTTAGATATGGGCAACTTCAGCGCTTAATTAACTTTTCCCCAAATAAAGCTTACCTTGCCTGTTCACTAACCCCTTTTGATTATTTGTGCATACCCAAATCTCTGATGCGGAATATCTTAGCTGCCTCCTTTCGAGGAAGCAATATTTTGTGCTCAACTTGTAATTTAGCCCTATATAACCAAGAATCACAGACAGATGCTAGAGGGATTGAGGGAACCAAGGTTCTCTCTTACATACTGTATTTGGTGGGAGTGCAAAAATTACAACCATTTTGGAATTTGGTGGAACAATATTTACGGGAATTATTTATACTAGCGTTTACCCTGAACCCAAAGATCGCACCTACCCCCTAAATTTCCTTGTAGGCTAAAGACTAAACTGTCTCAATTCATCCTAAATGTGGCCAGAACTCTGATAGTAAGGTGTTAGAAGATGGGAGTGGTACCAGAAGAGAAGGAATGGATAAACTTAGTAATAGAATTGCTCATGCTGGAAGAATATGGTTACATGAAAACTAGTAGGTTGTTACCTTTTGGGATCTTAAGTTCCATTGGGAAACTTCTATCCAAACCTTCATAAACAACAGAACTATAGGATAATCCAATAAATTCCCCTTCCCCTCCAATTATTTTTCTATTTTTCGCCTATAAATTTCCAAAATGCTGAGTGTCTAAGAAGATCTATTTGACATCTTGAGCAACAAAACCTTGTTATTGTTTTTTCTGTATTACTTAATAATAATTAATACTAAGGGGCCTATTTATCGAGCTCCGAATGGAGCTTGACGACTCGTGTTTTTGGCGAGCCTGCAGGTCTAAAGACCGCTGCTCCTTAACCCTGTCCGCCTGCTCTGATGAGGCGGACAGGAATCGCTGGAAATCAACCCAATCGAGTACGATCAGGTTGATTGACACCCCCCTGCTGGCGGCCCATTGGCCGCGAGTCTGCAGGAGGCGGCGTTGCACCAGCAGCTCTTGTGAGCTGCTGGTGCAACGCTGAATATGGAGAGCGTATTGCTCTCTGCATTCAGCGAGGTCTTGCGGACCTGATCCGCACTGTCGGATTAGGTCCGCAAGATCTTTGTTAAATTGGCCTCCATATGTGACGTTATTTGTCATATTTAACTACAATAGGGTTTTATCTGTTTGTATTTGAAAATGTATTAAAAAATAAAATAAAAAAGGCTCTAAAGTTTAAGAACATTTTGTTATTGAACAATAGTTTTTAAATAACTGTGAGTTTAACCCCTGCAAATGGGATTAAACAAAAAGTTAAAGTCCGCTCCAGAATAACAATGCACTACGGTGAGCTAGCTGAACACATCTGATGAGCCAAAGACAAGAGGCATATTGCGTAGCCAACTGCTAGCTCCCAGCAAAGCATTACTGCTCCTAAGGCTACCTAGGTATACTTTTTCTAGCTGAATCATGAAAATGTATTTTTTACTTTCATGTCTGTTGAACGTTTGTCTCTTTTGTATGGTGCCCCCCTCCATGTTTAGGTATTTCTGCAAGACAAAGTTATTTTCAAAAAGTGTTTGCTGAACAAAGTCCATATAATTTGTGTCTACAAAAGCTCTGAAATTGGTGTTTAAATGCAATTAGTACAAAACATGACTTCTGCACAGCAATGAAGGAGTTATAAATTATAAATTAACATCTGACCTGCATAGATATGTTGCCACAATTACATTAATACTCTTAGCATAATAATGTTATTGTTTGGTGTTTTATAGATTTATATATTCATTAATGGAATCTTACAAGTCCTGTTTAAATACATAAATGACAACACCCATCAGTGTATCATCATTTTATGTTTATTCTTTGTTAAGATTAAACCTTATGTTTTAATTGTGTTTTTATAATCTTAAATGTATACAAAGGTCAAAACTGAAATGTGTACGGTTGCATTGTAATTTTATATAGAAGGATTTTTACAATATACTTCCATTAGCAAAAATGCACCAAGTACAAGGTATTACTGTTTTACAGAGGCAGATACACATATGCTGTGAGGGCCTGTGCACCAATATTCAAACACAATGGCATCTATTTATCAAGCCGTCAACCGCAAATACGCTGGAATTCCGCAGTGTATTTGTGGTGAGCCTGATTCCCCTTAGTTATCAAACCCTACAGACCGGCAAAAGTAGAAATCTGTGACGTAACATACGATCCGCCGGACTCAGTCCGACACAGATCGATGCTTACGTCATTACAGATGTTCCGAACGCAAGTTCGGCACAATCTGACTACTTTTGCTAGTTATAAAATTTCTACCAGGTACGCTCGCCACTATTCCGGCCCAGCGTACCTGGTTTTCAATCCGCCGCATACCATAGGAATCAATGGGAGTCTGAAAGCAGCGAAAGCTCATGTTCACTGCTGCCCGATATCCCATTGATTCCTATGGTAACTTTTACACCTAACACCCTAACATGTACCCCGAGTCTAAACACCCCTAATCTGCCGCCCCTTACACTGCCGCCACCTACATTATACTTATTAACCCCTAATCTGCTGTCCCAACACCGCAGCCACCTACATTATACTTATTAACCCCTAATCTGCCCCCCCGACTCCACCGCCACTTACATTATACTTATTAACCCCTAATCTGCCTCCCTACACCGCTGCCACCTACATTATACTTATTAACCCCTAATATACCCCCCTACACCTCCGCCATCTACATTATACTTATTAACCCCTAATCTGCCCCCCCCTACACCGCCACCACCTACCTACATTTTTTAACCCCTAATCTGCTGCCCCCAACGTTGCTGCCACTATATTAAATTTATTAACCCCTAAACCTAAGTCTAACCCTAACACCCCCTAACTTAAATATAATTTAAATAAATCTAAATAAATATTCCTATCATTAAATAAATTATTCCTATTTAAAACTAAATACTTACCTGTAAAATAAACCCTAAGATAGCTACAATATAACTAATAGTTACATTGTAGCTAGCTTAGGGTTTATTTTTATTTTACAGGCAAGTTTGTATTTATTTTAGCCAGGTACAATAGTTATTAAATAGTTATTAACTATTTAATAACTTCCTAGTTAAAATAAATACAAATATACCTGTAAAATAAACCCTAACCTAAGTTACAATTACACCTAACACTACACTATAATTAAATTAATTCCCTAAACTAAATACAATTAAATGCAATTAAATAAAATTATCTAAAGTACAAACCCCCCCCACTAAATTACAGAAAATAATAAACAAATTACAAGATTTTTAAACTAATTACACCTAATCTAATCCCCCTAACAAAATAAAAAAGCCCCCTAAAATAAAAAAAAAAGCCCTACCCTACACTAAATTACAAATAGCCCTTAAAAGGGCCTTTTGCGGGGCATTGCCCGAAAGTAATCAGTTCTTTTACCTGTAAAAAAAAATTACAACCCCCCCCACATTAAAACCCACCACCCACACAACCAACCCTACTCTAAAACCCACCCAATCCCCCCTTAAAAAAAACTAACACTAACCCCTTGAAGATCACCCTACCGTGAGAAGTCTTCACCCAACCGGGCCAAAGTCCTCAACCAAGCCGGCAGAAGTGGTCCTCCAGACGGGCAGAAGTGGTCCTCCAGACGGGCAGAAGTCTTCATCCAGACGGCATCTTCTATCTTCATCCATCCGGCGTGGAACAGCTCCATCTTCAAGACATCCGACCGGAGCATCCTCTTCATCCGACGTCTTCTTGAACAATGACGGCTTCTTTAAGTGACGTCATCCAAGATGGCGTCTCTTGAATTTCGTTTTTTTTTTTTTTTTATGGTTCATACCTGACTGCTGATGTGACATGGGCAACACACACATTCAGTCCTAATACTGTCACAGTCAAAAGTACTCTGCTCTTATATATATATATATATTTTTTTAAAACTGTGCCAGACCGTGCCGATGTCATGTGATATGCCAAACTATTGCCATGTGCTGTTTTAGATGTGCACTGTGCAGCACTGAATGCAAAGCCCTAACTCAGCATCCCCACTGCATCAGAAAAGGTCCTACTGGGATTACCACTGTTACCAGGTAACTGCTCTGGTTGTGGGGATTGTTTCTGGGTAGGGGCATGCAGCAGAAAGCTGGAGCGGCAGGCACGTGAGGATTTGAGCATCTGTGCAGCTGCATACACTGCTCTCTTCAGTCTTGAGACTTGTGTGACTCATCTCACACTGTATCCATGCAGCCTTGGACAGACAGCATCCAGTCTGCTGGTCCCCTTAGCCCTGCTCTTTCTGCTGTGGCCCTAAGATCAACTAACTGAAGTTTGTTAGGGGAACAGTGCTTTGTAGAAAGGTGTCAGTGGGAAGAATAAGTGAGTGCACACATGCCCCTCCCCATGCAGCATTGTCTAGTGCAGGGTGAGAGGGAACTTGTTCCTAGCAAAGAAGTGACATGTGCTGCTGTGGCTGATGTATAGTGTCATGCTGATACTTCACACATTAATGTAAGGTTTATTTTTATAGTTTTTATTTTCTTTCTGTCTCAGATTTTACAGCTTCCCATAGTAGTTTTGCTGTTCTAGTCAGTAAACTTATATTTGTCTGCACCTCCATGCTTCCCCCTCAGTCTTTACTTTGCTTTGCTCCTGGTGGCTGCCCTAAATCTATTTAACCAGCTAACCTCACACCAGAATCACATTCAAAAGAATATTAAATGAATCCACAGTGGAGGAATTTATATATTTATTTACTTATTAGTACTGCTTAGGTCCAGTTTCACATATTGCAATTTATTTCATTTTTTTAAATGATTAGCCCAGCAGTGGATGATCCACCGCTGGGCTAATAATTAAAATAAAATAAAAATTGATTTAGTTATTTTTTGGGATGTTGGGGTGGAGAGCGAAATTGCATGGAGTAGGGGGGCCTAAGAAAATTTTTATATATATTAAAGACGGCCCTGGCGAGCGTATTGGTGCCGTCCAATGCAAGTAAGTTGACAGCTTGAAAAATAGAGGCCAATGCCTGCTCAGAGAGTCAGCAGTGGCTTGTATGACACAAATTAGGTATTCACTGGCACAATACACACCTCAACTATCTCTCCGAGCTTGAATACTGGTGTGCAGTCTTCATAGCATATGTGCATATGCTGTTTAAATAGAAGCATTTTTACTAATGATTTATTCTGAAAAAATGCATAATTTTAAATTTTAAATGCACCCATGCACATTTCAGCTTTGACCTTTCTATCCCTTTAATTAGCTAACACATTAAAGGAAATACAAAATTTGGTTTAGCACACCTTACAAAATGTTTATATCCACATATTTTGGAGTGCTGCCAATGTGACCCAGTAATTATACACAAACAAAAAAGTATTGGCGCACATCCATTTTCAAAAGCACAACATATTTTAACTGTTGCAAACATTTTCCTGCAAAAAAACAGCAAAAAACATCTATTCTTTTTAAATAAAATTGGGATCTTAGTCACACAATATGGCCATATTCTGCTTAGCCAGTCACCAACTTACAAGGTGTCCCAATATAGACTGGTCCTAACACTACAGTCCTTTGCCTCAGAGGGCTGAATCTTTCCTGCTTTAATTTGCATACAAAGAGAGAAGCGCTCTACCAGGAACGAACAACAGCTCAGTGGCTTGTTCTATGGCGATTTACCACCCGGAAGCAGCCTTTTTTAGACCAGTGTGCTTTTCACAGAAGAAAACTTTCCTGAAGTATATCAGTCTGATCCCGCCAAGTAAGGTCAGTCCAGCCCCGAAATACCAGGCAATTCTCCTCTGAACAAGGAACATGACAACCCCAGACGATCGTTTCGGCCTCCTATGGGCCTCGTCAGTGAGGTGCAGCCACATTCCTCTAAGTACACTGGGCAAGGAGTCCACGACTGGTTTCCCCCATCACCCATAGGGAGACTTCCCCAGGGTCATAATAATTTGCATACAAAGAGAGAAGCGCTCTACCAGGAACGAACAACAGCTCAGTGACTTGTTCTATGGCGATTTACCACCAGGAAGCAGCCTCTTTTAGACTAGTGTGCTTTTCACAGAAGAAAACTTTCCTGAAGTATATCAGTCTGATCCCGCCAAGTAAGGTCAGTCCAGCCCCGAAATACCAGGCAATTCTCCTCTGAACAAGGAACATGACAACCCCAGATGATCGTTTCGGCCTCCTATGGGCCTCGTCAGTGAGGTGCAGCCACATTCCTCTAAGTACACTGGGCAAGGAGTCCACGTCTGGTTTCCCCCATCACCCATAGGGAGACTTCCCCAGGGTCATAATAATTTGCATACAAAGAGAGAAGCGCTCTACCAGGAACGAACAACAGCTCAGTGGCTTGTTCTATGGCGATTTACCACCCGGAAGCAGCCTCTTTTAGACCAGTGTGCTTTTCACAGAAGAAAACTTTCCTGAAGTATATCAGTCTGATCCCGCCAAGTAAGGTCAGTCCAGCCCTGAAATACCAGGCAATTCTCCTCTGAACAAGGAACATGACAACCCCAGACGATCGTTTCGGCCTCCTATGGGCCTCGTCAGTGAGGTGCAGCCACATTCCTCTAAGTACACTGGGCAAGGAGTCCACGTCTGGTTTCCCCCATCACCCATAGGGAGACTTCCCCAGGGTCATAATAATTTGCATACAAAGAGAGAAGCGCTCTACCAGGAACGAACAACAGCTCAGTGGCTTGTTCTATGGCGATTTACCACCCGGAAGCAGCCTCTTTTAGACCAGTGTGCTTTTCACAGAAGAAAACTTTCCTGAAGTATATCAGTCTGATCCCGCCAAGTAAGGTCAGTCCAGCCCTGAAATACCAGGCAATTCTCCTCTGAACAAGGAACATGACAACCCCAGACGATCGTTTCGGCCTCCTATGGGCCTCGTCAGTGAGGTGCAGCCACATTCCTCTAAGTACACTGGGCAAGGAGTCCACGTCTGGTTTCCCCCATCACCCATAGGGAGACTTCCCCAGGGTCATAATAATTTGCATACAAAGAGAGAAGCGCTCTACCAGGAACGAACAACAGCTCAGTGGCTTGTTCTATGGCGATTTACCACCCGGAAGCAGCCTCTTTTAGACCAGTGTGCTTTTCACAGAAGAAAACTTTCCTGAAGTATATCAGTCTGATCCCGCCAAGTAAGGTCAGTCCAGCCCCGAAATACCAGGCAATTCTCCTCTGAACAAGGAACATGACAACCCCAGACGCTCGTTTCGGCCTCCTATGGGCCTCGTCAGTGAGGTGCAGCCACATTCCTCTAAGTACACTGGGCAAGGAGTCCACGTCTGGTTTCCCCCATCACCCATAGGGAGACTTCCCCAGGGTCATAATAATTTGCATACAAAGAGAGAAGCGCTCTACCAGGAACGAACAACAGCTCAGTGGCTTGTCATATGGCGATTTACCACCCGGAAGCAGCCTCTTTTAGACCAGTGTGCTTTTCACAGAAGAAAACTTTCCTGAAGTATATCAGTCTGATCCCACCAAGTAAGGTCAGTCCAGCCCCGAAATACCAGGCAATTCTCCTCTGAACAAGGAACATGACAACCCCAGAAGATCGTTTCGGCCTCCTATGGGCCTCGTCAGTGAGGTGCAGCCACATTCCTCTAAGTACACTGGGCAAGGAGTCCACGTCTGGTTTCCCCCATCACCCATAGGGAGACTTCCCCAGGGTCATAATAATTTGCATACAAAGAGAGAAGCGCTCTACCAGGAACGAACAACAGCTCAGTGGCTTGTTCTATGGCGATTTACCACCCGGAAGCAGCCTCTTTTAGACCAGTGTGCTTTTCACAGAAGAAAACTTTCCTGAAGTATATCAGTCTGATCCCGCCAAGTAAGGTCAGTCCAGCCCCGAAATACCAGGCAATTCTCCTCTGAACAAGGAACATGACAACCCCAGACGATCGTTTCGGCCTCCTATGGGCCTCGTCAGTGAGGTGCAGCCACATTCCTCTAAGTACACTGGGCAAGGAGTCCACATCTGGTTTCCCCCATCACCCATAGGGAGACTTCCCCAGGGTCATAATAATTTGCATACAAAGAGAGAAGCGCTCTACCAGGAACGAACAACAGCTCAGTGGCTTGTTCTATGGCGATTTACCACCCGGAAGCAGCCTCTTTTAGACCAGTGTACTTTTCACAGAAGAAAACTTTCCTGAAGTATATCAGTCTGATCCCGCCAAGTAAGGTCAGTCCAGCCCCGAAATACCAGGCAATTCTCCTCTGAACAAGGAACATGACAACCCCAGACGATCGTTTTGGCCTCCTATGGGCCTCGTCAGTGAGGTGCAGCCACATTCCTCTAAGTACAATGGGCAAGGAGTCCACGTCTGGTTTCCCCCATCACCCATAGGGAGACTTCCCCAGGGTCATAATAATTTGCATACAAAGAGAGAAGCGCTCTACCAGGAACGAACAACAGCTCAGTGGCTTGTTCTATGGCGATTTACCACCCGGAAGCAGCCTCTTTTAGACCAGTGTGCTTTTCACAGAAGAAAACTTTCCTGA